>NC_089201.1:15758448-15960948 GCF_963930695.1 Labrus bergylta | reverse complement strand
GCACAGCCTAGCAGCTTCTCACAAGCAGAAAAAAAAAACTCCCAGAATAAATCAAATCAACTAAAACTGATGATGGGTCAGACAAATGTCAAGTCCTTTTTCATGTTATAGAAACAGACTTCATGAAGAGGATACATCTTCCGCAAGGAATATGCAGCTTTGCATTTGTACAATTTGTTTTCAGTTTCTTCTCGTTGCATCTAAAATGAAAACATTTCACACATGAACATCTAAAATCACATGTGTGCACTGCAAAAAGTCAAATATTAGCAGTAGTATATTCGTCTAATTTCTGGTAAAACATATCTCATTCATCACATTTATTTTAAGCCACACTCCACCTTTCCTTT
Organism: Labrus bergylta; assembly: GCF_963930695.1. Classification (NCBI taxonomy): domain Eukaryota; kingdom Metazoa; phylum Chordata; class Actinopteri; order Labriformes; family Labridae; genus Labrus; species Labrus bergylta. The sequence continues at coordinate 15,960,598 of NC_089201.1, read as the reverse complement.
TTCATATATAAGCAGAGTTTTTTTTAACACATATATGTAGGCTGTAGGTGTGATTTTGTACGCTCTGTGTCAGTTTGTATTCGGTTTTGGGATGTGATTTTCAAGCCTTGAGCGTATTTCTACAATAACCATCCTGCAAAAACTCAAATATAAGCAAGTGTTTGTTTTATTTTTGGTCAAAAATATTTCATTACACTCAATATAATCAACACTCACCTGACAAGTCCAGTTAAACATCTTACTTCAAGATTTATAAAGCAAAAAAAAAAAAAAAGGCTTGAATTGCTAGTTATGAGTAAAAGAAAAAAAAATCTGTCAATGGGAGCTCATCAGTGTCCTAACATGAGACAATCTAAATAAGTTAGCATGTCTCATTTCAAGACTCTCAACAAGTTGTGTCGGGTAATGTTGGGTAATACAAGGTGAGCTGTAGTATGGACAAATTATAGATATAAAATACACACACACACGCACACACACACACACACACACACACACACACACACACACACACACACACACACACACTCACACTCAACATTGCTGTCTGTGTGGTTGAAATAAATCTTTCTGATCACATTTTATCCCTCACATACTGACACAAAAAATTAAATACATCATTATTGTTTTTATTGACAGACTCAGAGGACCATTAAAAAAAATGTAAAAACAAACAAACAAACAAAACATCACCAATATGATCACAGACAGCTAAACCAGTGTCTGCACTGGGAGGACTGGTATCACTAGGATTCATCAGCATTAATATACAGTAAGAGAGTACAATAAGAGATTCATTAAAATTAAGTTTTTTAAGAAGATTTTGACATACAGTAAAATGAGGAGATTCAGCGCACACAGGAAGGATAAATGACCTCTTCTTTTTATTTATGTAAAAACATCTTCAAACAAACATTTCAGCCGTGCGGCTTCATCGGGTTTGTCACAAAACAAGAGTGTAATTATAAAAAAAAAAGAAAAGAAGAAATTCAGCCTTCTTTGTATGGCAGTGAATTTTCTCTTTTTCTGTTAAGATGATGTTTCCTTGTTGCACCACAATAAAAGGAATGACAGAGCTGTACACAGGGCGTCCATGTTTGTACGTTTTAATGTCAGAATTACATTTATTGGTCAATACTTTATTAATCCTCTGCAGGAAATGACTCTGTTACAGCAGCAACAATCACAAGTCAAGACCCCACGTAAAACATCACACATAAAAAATAAAAACAGGACTTCACATTTAGCAAAATATGATTTTATAGCAGACTAAAAATGCAGAAACTACACATAAATTGTTTTTTTGTTTTATTTTTACCTGAGTAGAGGTGTGGAGGACTAAGTTTTGGTGCCAGGAAAGAGAAAGACGAGAGAGTAAAGGAAGACAGGAGGACAACGAAATCAAGCACAAATAAAAAATAACCAACATGATTAAGAGACATAAAAACATTAAATTTGTGTGTGTGTGTGTGTGTGTGTGTGTGTGTGTGTGTGTGTGTGCGTGTGTGTGCGTGTGTGTGCGTGTGTGTGTGTGTGTGTGCATGCGTGCGTGTGTGTATGTTTGAGTGTGTGTGTGTAGTATGTCTCAACAACTGAGTGAAAAAGTGAATCTCCCCTCGAGAAATTACAAATATCTTCTTAGAAAAGCAAAAATCTGGAAATTGACCTGAGTTTTTTGTGTGTAAGAATGAAAGAAATAGCCTCATGGTGAGTCTTTAAGTTAAAGAACAGTGGGTTGGATTAACATTTTGATTATCTCTTTAAATTCTATTTAACTTAACGTGTGTGTGTGTGTGTGTGTGTGTGTGTGTGTGTGTGTGTGTGTGTGTGTGTGTGTGTGTGTGTGTGTGTGTGTAAAAGGACACACTGTGTGTAAATATCGGATGAAGATAAAATTTAACTGTCAGATTAATCCTGCTTAAATCCTGAACTATTTTTTCTGTTCTTCATATCACTGCCTGGTGTAGGCACGGTTTAATTTGAGTCTGAATATATATTTGATGTGTTTGGGAGAAATTAAAAAAAACAAAACAAATTAAGTTACACATGTAGTTTTATGTGTGATTATGATGATACATCCTGCTTGTGTTGCTACCTCACTTCATTTTCTTGTTTGTCTGCACGTTAAACAGTCTGTACTTATCACATACATTGTGATGTGTTCTCATACATTTACACGTCTGTGACAGTTCCAGTGTGTGTCCGTGTGTGAGTGTGTGTGTTTATCACCAAAATTGCAGCACATGCAGAAGGAGTTGTTAGCGGTCTGTCCTTTTTGGCCGGAGGAGTCGAACAAAACGGGACCCCAACAGTTTGTGTCCCACCCAAGCAGAAGCCGCCGCCCCTGATACCTGCACACACACCGGCTGTTTATCTCTTCATTACATTATACCTGCATACATGTGTTCAATACTTTCTCCAGGGATATTTCTCACTACTTCTTCATGTGTTTTTCACCACCATGAAACAGACCAGGTTGTTAGTGGAGCCACGCTGAGTGTTATTGTGCATGCCTCTTTGAAAGTGTATGTTCTACACTTTTTTTACACACATTTGTCTTTTTTTTTGTATCTATAGAACCACAAAGGAAAGAAAAGGGGAAACTAGCCGATGAAGCGGAGAATAACAACAAAGGCTGAGAGGAGTAGGAGGAGGGTGGAGAGAGAAAGAGAAAGCTTGGAATCAACCGACGCCTTTTTATTCAAGTTGCACGAGTCCCGACACTCCTGAAAGTCAGGCCGGTTTTTTTGTGGGACACACCCACCCCCCTTTTGTCCTCAGAGCCAGAGAGAGAGAGAGCGAGAGAGAGAGAGAGCGAGAGAGAGAGACGTCGAATCCCAGACTGGGAAGGTAAATGGGTGTGACTTTGGATTGCTTGAGTATAAATGGGATTTATTCCAATTGAAAATAAACAAAAAGGTGCAGAAAAAGTCTGAAATTTTATCTGTAAAATCAAAAAGCAAGAGTCGACATTCAAAGAAGGACAGAGACAGAAGCTTTGACAGATAAAAGGTAGAGCAGATTTATTTTAAGTTGAGGGGTTTGCCCTGAATGCATCTGTCCAGAAATATGAAAAAACAACTCAAACTCTGCATTTAATTTTACCCAAGTCAAAGGGGGAAATAAAAGAGGAGCAGAAAAGGTGGAGCACAGAAGAGGGAAAACTTGGTCAAGTATCAACAAGCCACAAATCAATTATCTCAGCTGTTAGGAAAAATGTCCTGAAACTTTTAACCCCGCATGAGCTGAAGAGGTCAAAAAAATCTCCAGCAACACTCGTAGTATGAAGATCAATTTTATGAACTTTATTAGACCGAAGCGTTTCAGTCTTCATCAGGGTCATCAAGAAACACACTGCAAGCGTCAATTAAAAAAGGGAAGTTTATAAATGAGAAAAAAAAAAAGTGAAAAACGATCACAAGCCGAAACATGTTATGTGTCTGTCACATAACATCACAACAGTTCAGGAGTCTCGGTGCAAACAGCACACCTGGTGTTACACTTTATGACATTTCTTGCAGCTGTATTTAAAAACATCTTGAACTGGAATGCATCTGTTGCATTAAAAAAAACAAAAAGTTTACACGTGCTCATTGAAATGTTCAGACTGAGAAACAACACAATCCCTCATTTCACTGGAAGACACAAAGTGCTCCAGAGTGCAATAGAAATAAGTAGAAATGAAAACACACTATACGCCCAGCTCCAGTTAGGAAATTGGATTACCTGCTTCAATAGAGAAAGATATTTATAAACTGTCTATTTTAAAACGCATACTGTTATTTCAATCAGAGAGGACATTGGTTCTATGTGAACGACGTTCCTTTCTTTTTTTATGATGAACTTTTTATTGAATTGTTCACATACGATCTTTACTTAGCTGAAAAGGGACCAAACATCAAATGATTCACACATGGTCATAGCCTCGATGCAGAAAATACAAAATGTCAAACTTCATGTAAAAGCCAATCCCATGTAGAGGCCCAGGCCTTTTTACTTGCCCGGTGTTGACGCACATTTTGACTAATAAATCCAGGTTTCAATTAGACGCCCCTTTTGCATTTCGATTAGTTTGGGGATCAAAAATATGATAACAAGGGTTTCTCTCAGTCCACCTGAGACATTCAAACCTCAGTGAGTGACCGGAGAGAGAGACAGGGAGGACTCTGCTGCTTGTGCTGCCTTAAGAGATGGAAATAAATTGTAGAGTAAATGTTAAATTCCTTTTTCATGCAACTTTTTAACCCTTTAAAATCTGCTTTAAACAACTAAAGACATTCTGATATGTTTACAGCTCCAAAGAGCAGTACAGCAGTCGTTAGTGGTCATACTATCAGGGTCTCTCCCTCTCTAAAAATCCTTATTCTGCACTCAGTTAAATATTATTTCTGGTGTAACTTTACTATATTATAATCTTTTCCAACTTTGATGTGCACACGTTTTGATTGAAAATAATGAAGATAAGATAAACTTTAATGGGGGAAATGTGGTTGTTATGACAGCTCAAAAAAAGAGGAGTACAATCAGCACAAAAAAGCAAAAGGTTCAAAATAAACATATTTACAGAAACCAAAGATAAGAAGAAAACTATGGTAGTAATAAAATAGTACTGGAAATATATACACTATATGTAAACTTTCACTTTCAACAAAGACAGAAGAGTTATTATTATAAACTCACAGTGTGAAGCATGTTGATTAAGATGAATATTTTGATTCAGTCCGGTGAAGGCCCGTCTCTTATCAGAATCAGAATGAGAATCGGGTTTTATTGCCAAGTACATTTACCCATACAAGGAATTTGACTTGGTGTATTGGTGCTAAACACTTAACAAGGAAATAAAGCAGAACTAGCAACAACTTAAATAATAAAGTATAAGAAGCAATTACAATATATAAAAGATAATTTTAAAATGTAAAATATAAAAAATTAGAACCAAACTGTACAAAAGGTGCAATGTTTGAGCTGTGTAGAGGACTATGAGAAAAAATCTTACTGTATATGTAACCTACTCACAGAGTGCATGCAGAGAAAATAAATGTAATGTCCAGTGGGCTTTTATAAACGCCTGTCCCAAATAAAGGCAGCGTCATTTCATACATTATAAAAGCACAGGCTATTCATCCAAGTTTTACAATTTTAGGCAACATTTAAGAAAAAGTTAAATATAAATAAAGTTGAAAATATGAAGAAAATAGGAGCGCTTCTGGTATCCCTCAAAGCAACATGGAAGGAAAGACAAAAAGTGACTCACTGCACCCTGATGAAGGCGCAAGCTGATACGAGTTGGTGTATTTAATGTTTCTAGCCCAATGAATTAAAACCTTTTATATTTTTCTAACCGTCCTGAGAGTGTAGACCTGGATTATTTAATTGTTTTGGTCTTACATTTTCCTCAACCTTTTTAAAATGTTGAAAATATGTAAAAAAAACGGACTCCTGAGTCTGTCATAAAGTTGATGATGAAAACAGACACACAAACTCCCCTCCATGAAATGAAATAAAAAGGAATAAGAGAACCTCTTTACACGGTCATGTGTAGGTTTTACTTTCTGTCAAAAGTACAGATTAAATCTGATCAAGAAAAAGTAAATTCAAGAGTAGAAATAAAAAGAAACTCACAGTTGATGCCTGCGTCTTCTGATTTACAGCCAATTATCTTTTCTACAAGAGAGATTTCTCTAAAGCAGTTTAACTTTTCTTTAATCAACAGAGGTCTATAGACGCCTCTCTGAAGAAAGTCCTTACCTTGTTTCAGTAACATTTGTTGTTATGTAGTTTGCAGTGTGGTTTGTTAATTTGCAAATGTTCTGTTTGTGCTCTGTATCATCATCATCTTCATGGCTTGAATCAGGTATATGAGGGAGGAGATATGTCCGCTCAAATAACAATTATTTTTTTTTAAATCATCACGATTATGTTTGGACCAGAGTGCTTGGTGATTTTCTTCCTCAGTCTATTGTTTTTACACTTCCCTGCATTTACATGATATGCATATAACAACCTCATTTTTTCTTGAGTCAGGTAAATATAAAATGGAATTAAACAAATAAACTTCTAGTATTTAAAATGTTTCTGGATCCAGATAATTCTTTCCGCTAAATGCGATGGTGCTTAATCTTTAAAAATCTAAATATTTCTCAGTCAGAGGAGCGTGAAACAATCAGAGGACAATAAAGGGCCTCCATCTCGCTGCTGAAATGTGGAACAATGTTGCATCCTAAATATAAGATCTGTAGTCTGTACACCTGTCCATTTACACCTCTGTGATGGGAGTGTGCCGTAGAAACAAACAGGAGGAAACAGAAAAATGTAAATATGGGCGGGCGGGGTAAATCCTCACCCCAGAGTATTCTTTATTTCATCCTACATTTTGATTCATTTCTTTTTACCAGAGTGTCTCTGATTTTGGGGTTTGTGATGCTTGGACCTCATTTGAAATCTTGTGGATTAATCCTGATGATTGTGTTATCTCAGATGCCAGTTTATCAAACACCTGAAACTAAGATGCTGCAGTCATGTCTACAGCAGAGTCTTAATGTTCAGTTTTTGTTCTAACTGTTTAAGAGACGTGTGCAGGTTTCAGATTCTTACACTGATTGAACTTTCTGTAAATCATTTCAGTGTCTGTAGTTCTTGATGCTGAGTAGAGGGCAGCGAGGCGCCCTACTTTAGACTCTTTTGGTTTCACAAACAGTCGCCAGCCCACAGCTGACCCCCTGCCCCTTCCTACCAGCAACGCAGCAGCTCGGCCCATGCTTCAACAGCAGTACAACAGATGACGTTAGGAGGATCGAAGCTAGAACGTTATCCCTAAATAATCCTGTGTGTGTATGTGTGTGTGTTCACTGTAACTAGCGTGCACTATGGCCTGATAGTTTGCACTGGGGCCTGTCGTGACCATCTTAGGCCACTGACACACACACATACAAACACACAATAACTATTCGTATGATTTGAAGAACAGATAGGTTTTGAGTTTAGCTTTAAAAGTAGAGACCGTCAGCAGGAAGTTTGTTCCAGAGAGAAAGACCACAGTAACTAAAGACCCCCTCTCTGGACTTTGATCTAATTTTTGGTACAAATAGAAAAGAAAATACCTTATATGCAAAATGTTTGCCATTCAAACACCAGGAACAGTTGTCTCAACCCAGGCTCAGTGAGCTGGACAAACAGGGAGACCACGCAGCAGCAAAGTATCCCAATCATAGAATATTCAGTCTGTAAATCAGAGGTGATTGTAATTGTGAATGTGTGTGGTGTTACTGAGGCAAAACAAAGACCACAAATCAAAGTTGGTGATGACAAAAGAGAAAGATTTGAGACTGAGAATACCAAGGCCCAGTCTGCCCAGGTGCATGAAATCAAATAAACCGGCTCCGCACCCTTTACTACCTGAAGGCAACCTAAATGGGGAGAGATACAAGGCAGCGCAGCGTTTTATACAAGGCGACATATAGAGCAGTGGTTCTCAACAGGTGGGTCGAGACCCAAAAGTGGGTCGCAGAGCCACTTCCAGTGGGCAGTGAAATACCTGTGGGTGGAAATGTGTCCAAAGTCTATGAAGCTTTTTTCCAACATGTTCGTTTTGTTTCTTTGTTCCATCTGCACAAATTTTTCACATTGTAAATCTGGTAAGCTGGACAAAAATCAGTGATTTGGATCGCAATTCTTCCATGTACTGTGGGAGCTGGTGGTGGGTCCTGCGGCTAGACCAGTTGAGAACCACTTAAAAAACACAGTCGAGCTACATCAAAGGAGAGCACCAGGTTATTCATTATGAACATTGGCGAGGTGTTAAATGATAATAAATTTAAGGTTTAAGAGCTTTGTGCAGTATGAGGTAACAAGTGAAAGGTGTTTCTAATAACTGACCCTCGATGACATAAACAGGACGGACAAAATAATAGCACCAGCTATAAGCTACATCTCCATGACCAAAATGATAAGAAATTAAAATCTCTAAACAACAACAACACTCAACATTTTTACCTCCTTTAGAGCAGAAATGTTGCATGTTTGTTGTTGTAGTTTGCATTTTTCCCAGCGTGATAAACGGTCAGCTGAGTTTATGTTTTTGAACACTTTTAATTGAGATTATTTTGAAGGTAGAGAAACTCAAATTTCCAGCGTCTCCTTGTCAGCGTCCACAGGATTCAATCCATCAGAAATCACACAGATTGTCTGTCAGAATGTACACTCTACACGGGCTGGTTAGCAGGATCTGCAGAGTGATACCTTTAAAGCTGGTTTACTAAAATCTATCCCACCTTCATTATATTTTACACTACAGAGCAGGGGTCATCAGCTACGTTTCTACAAGGGACAGCTATTTTCTTGGCAGATACAATATGTTTGCACATGAGCCTGACAGCTGTCAAGCCCGATGTGAAGAAGTTGGAGTCACCTAACGCGAGTATTTCAGCCTTGGGATTGTATTTTTTATGTTTATTGTTTAATCACCCCAAATGATTTATATTCTGGGGGCCGGATGTGAGCCAGTTGATGATCACTGCTATAGAGGAAATAATTCAGTGATCATTTAAAGGGAGCAGGTGATGTGTGAGCCATAACTTTTGAAAACCTGACCCCCACAGTTCAGCGGTCCTGAAGAGAGAGAGTGTGTGTGTTTTTTGTGTTTTTTTTTTACAGTTCTAGTGTGTGTGTTTGCTGACTTGCATGCCACTGAAAGCATCATTTAAAAAAATCTGCAAAGTGAAAGCAGCGAGCGGAGGTGACACAGCGTAACGACGACACACACTCCTGCCTAACTGAGGCTGCACAGGCTCCTATAAATCAAATAAAACACTGCACAACATTTTATAAAGTTTATATTTGCAACGGTTTTTCTTAAAAATGTTGAACGGGCGCAGTGACTAAGTTTTAACAACATTATTTATACTTCAGTTTCATTTATTTGTCCTCTTAGTAGTGGTGGGTGTTGTTCTGATTACAACGGGCATGTTTTAGAAATCAGAAATTAGAAATACTTTATTAATCCTGGGAGGGGGGGATACAAATATAAGTAGAATATAATATATATAATATAATAAAAGTAGAATAAGCAGAAATACGCACCAAACTGCACTTCCATCAGGAGAGAGAGCCACAAATTGTTTTTAGAAAAAAGTAATTTGTCCCAAATGCAATTGAATTAAAGGAAAAACCTAAAACACCTTTTATTTATTTTTATTGAACCTTTATTAAACTGGGTAATTAACCCATTGAGATCAAAGTCTCTTTCACAGGGGCGACCTGGCCAAGAGGGCAGCAGCACCCGTCATAATAAATATGACATGATTCAGAGACAATTCACAACAATAAGTTCAGAGAAAAAAAATGATTACAACGTGCAAATTGGTTTGCAGATAAAGTGCAGAGTCTTGAAGACAGATTACAGTTCAGGAACACGTCAGGCACTGTCCAATGGTCTCGCATATTTTGTCTTTAAGATGGAGCCAAAGGCTTAAAGTGAAATGAGATCTGCCTGTTTCAAGTCAATCTGGAGAAAGTTCCTGCAGAGGGGGCAGCAAAACTAAACGCTCTCTCTCCGAGCCAATCTAAAAGCCCCCCACCTTTTTAGTGCACTCTGGTTTTTTTAAACCTATAGATTTACTAAACTTATTGAACTAAATAATTTGAAACATACAAACCATGTTGACTGTGTTGTTGTCGAGCACTACAGGCGCTCTTCTGGTTTCTCGCTGTGTTTGAATGTTGTCTTGTTTGTCATCATGTCATCATGTTCTTGTGAAGCCAAAGACAATTTTGCACATTGTGGGAAAAATAAATTTCTATTATATCCTATTATATACCAAAGCACAGAGTATCTGAAGAATGATACACTATGTTAAAGCACAGGGAGTTTGAATATATAATCAATATTTACAAATATACACATGCAGGGTTGAACTGTGTAGATAATGCACACAAGGCTCAGTGAAGAAGGCAATGTTATCCAGCATGTGTTGGTATTGCACATGGGTGACTGAGGCTCTGTGTGTGTGTGTGTGTGTGTGTGTGTGTGTGTGTGTGTGTGTGTGTGTGTGTGTGTGTGTGTGTGTGTGTGTGTGTGTGTGTGTGTGTGTGTGTGTGCGTGTGTGTTTGATTAAGGCACCAATATGAATGTAGCAAGAAGTTACAATTTAAGAAAGATGACGTTAAATTGTTGTAAATTTTAAAATCCTTAAAATACGTCAGAAAAAAGTCACACATGCTTTCACAAACTCACAGAAGTCCGACACACACACACACACACGCACACACACGCACACACACACACACACACACACACTTTTAACTTCTGGATCTTTGTGTTTATTCATCATCCTCAAACGATAAAATGTAGACTAATTTTCAAGAGATACAATAACACAATGAGACAGGTATTTAGGTATTTCTATTCAGATATATTCTTTGAATTCAAGGGGTGTGTGTGAGTGTGTGTGTGTTAGTGTGTGTAAATCAGCACTTTGTCTGGTGTGACTTCTGACGTCTAAAACCAAGACAAAGTGTAACATCTAAATCTCTGTTCTTATTTAATGTGACCTCTGAGCGCAAATTCATATATAATCAGAACATTTAAACGTTTCTCATGTTAAGTTTAGAATGACCCTGAATATTAAATTAAAAACTGATTTCAATGTTTATTCAAAGAAGGATTTAAAAAGCAGAAGATAGAGCGATAGATAAACCGTATTGTCTGTCCTAACAATGAAAGAAATTCTCCTTGAAGTGTCAAACAATAAACACATTTAAAAAACACAACACAAAGTACAAGCAATAAAAAAAACAGCTGCTAAGAAGGGGTCTTTTTGATTTTGTTCAGGGTGGTTAGGACAGAGGGAACGAAGGAATTGTTTTTTACCCAGAGGGACTTTGTAGCGTCTGTCTGATGGCAGTAACTGGAAGGAGGGGTGGAGGGGGTGAGAGGGGTCTTCTGTGATCAGGGTGGAGGGGGTGAGAGGGGTCCCTCTGTGATCAGGGTGGAGGGAGTGAGAGAAGTCTTCTGTGATCAGGGTGGAGGGAGTGAGAGAAGTCTTCTGTGATCAGGGTGGAGGGAGTGAGAGGGGCCCTCTGTGATCAGGGTGGAGGGAGTGAGAGGGGTCCCTCTGTGATCAGGGTGGAGGGAGTGAGAGAAGTCTTCTGTGATCAGGGTGGAGGGAGTGAGAGGGGCCCTCTGTGATCAGGGTGGAGGGAGTGAGAGAAGTCTTCTGTGATCAGGGTGGAGGGAGTGAGAGAAGTCTTCTGTGATCAGGGTGGAGGGAGTGAGAGAAGTCTTCTGTGATCAGGGTGGCTCTCCTGATTGAAGAGCGGCTATACAGTTCAGAGTTTGTTTAATTTTTGAGATGATGACGGATGAATTTACTGTTTAAATGTTTTGTGTTGACTTGTTTAGACTTGATGCAGAGCTGATGGAAGTCGGAGTGTTACATGTACAGTACATGTGTCAGTGTGTGTGTCTGCGTCATTATGTGTCTGTGTCAGTGTGTGTGTGTCAGTGTCAGTGTGTGTGTGTGTGTGTGTGTCTGTGTGTGTCTGTTTCAGTGTGGGTATGCGTCAGTGTGTCTGTGTGTGTCTGTGTGTGACTGCGTCAGTGTCTGTGTGTGTCTGCATCAGTGTGCGTCAGTGTCAGTGTGTGTCTGTGTGTGTCTGCGTCAGTGTGTCTGTGAATCAGTGTGTGAGAGAATTTGCGTAGATGTTCGTCCACATCTGTATGTCTCCATAGTTTTATAGTTTTAAAGTCTGTGTTTAAAATGTTCAAGAAGAAACACAAATATTTAGCTAATATGGATAGTTAAGATGTGTGTGTGTGTGTGTGTGTGTGTGTGTGCGTGTCTGTATGACTGTGTTTGTGTGTTGATGTTGTCGTGTTGGTTTAACAGTTTTGCATATCTTGATTCCGTTGTGATCATTTTGAACATGATGTCGAGACATTGATCAGACTGAGACACGTGAAGAAGCGTTAAATGAGAGTTTTTGAGCTTAGCTGTGTGTGTGTGCGCGCGCACACGTGTATATGCGTGTGTGTAAACATGCATCTGAATTCCTTTAAAAAATGTGAACACAATGTCGAGACATTAATCAGACCATATAGGCAATTTAAAAGTGTTTGAGCTTCTGTTATTGTTGCTTTCTGCATGCTGTGTGTGTGTGTGTGTGTGTGTGTGTGTGTGTGTGTGTGTGTGTGTGTGTGTGTGTGTGTGTGTGTGTGTGTGTGTGTGTGTGTGTGTGTGTGCGCGCTGGTCTTCCTGCTTCTAAACCACACAGAGGAGTGTGTGTTTTTCTTTCTCTGTGTTTTTTTTTTAATTCAGTCGTTGTGTAAGTGTGTGTTATTAAAAGGAAATCTACTGTATAGTTCTGCTTGTTTTTAAAGAAAACTATTTTTTTCTTGCAGGATCAAAAAGGACAATGTGAGAGTGGGCAACACGGGAAGCTGCAATAAAAAAACACACACTCTCTCTCTCTCTCTCACACACACACACACACACACACACACACACACACACACACACACACACACTCACACACTCACAGGTGAGTTGTATGTTTCCTTTGAAATATTCTACAAAAACAAATCACAGCTACAAAAAAAAAACATAAATAGTGTGCAAAGTGTCAAATGCATGAAAACAGAAATTCCACTTCTGATGTTTGCAATAATTACTGACTGATAAACTGTAAAAATATTATATAAAATAATTTAAGTTAGTCAGAGTTTAAAGAGATGAGACAAACTTTAATCAGACCCGTTCTTTAAGTTAAAGACTCACCATGAGTCTATTTCTTTCATTCTTACACACACAAAACTCAGGTCAATTTGCATTTTTTTTGTTTTTATAAGAAGATATTTATAATCTCTCGAGGGGAGGTTCAGACATGCTAAACATGCCTGTGCGCGCGCACACACACACACACACACACACACACACACACACACACACACACACACACACACACACACACACAGACACACACAGACACTGAAATACACATATGAAGAAGCCATGGAGTGAAATTTAGAGATGCTTTAGTCTTTGCATGAATTTATGGGCTGAGATGTTTGAAATAAAAATCAAAATATTTAAGCCTGGATCACTTAGACATCTGGTATTTAATGTTAAATCTTTTTCAGTCATCTTTCAAACCATACAGACATGAATCTATCTGTAAAAAGCTTTTAAATGAAAGTCATTTGCCTCTTTTTTTCCTGATTTTGAAATGAAGCTACTTTCGTGTCTGTGCCCTCAGACGCAGCTGCTGTGGCGTCCCAGTGCACGTGGGACGAAACAGAGGTGATACAACCGAAGGTGTGTATACAAATATAATATAATTATTAACTATATTGTGAACTGTTGGAAGTGGTGCTGTTGAGAGGATGCACTGGACCTGCGTCGTTTGTCAGATATCTTGAAGGCTCAGAAATAAGACTAGCTGGGTAGAAATTTGTGGAAGGAGCTGCCAGAAAGTAAGCTTTGAGTGGGGTCTCCTCGGCGGTTCAATACAACGTAGTTAAGCAGTTTTTCCAGCTTTACGGTGTAGCCTATTAGAGCGACGTGTTGTCGTCCCAGGTCTTCACATGAAGAAGCTTTTTGCAGTGGCGAAAAGGGGAAACTTGCTCTTGTTGTGTGTTGCTGCTGTAGAAAAAAAGTGATCGTCTGTCCTGATATAAGCATGCTGTGCTACAGACGGAAATAATGGATATAAGCGGATAAAAGTGTTGAAAACAAGACCAAAAGTTTTCATCGTCGTGTGTAAAGGACAGGGCAAGTGTGCGTGTGTATGTATGTGGGTGTAGCTCGTATAGCTGTGGGAAAAGCTGTGGAGGTTTCGTTTTTTTAAAGTCTTCATGGGAGACTTTAAGGGGGTTTCTTTGTGTCGCCGTCCACTCTTGTGGTACTGAAATGCGCGTTTCAGCACTACGGAGGTGGACAGCGACACACGCAGAAAACACGTGTGTGTGTGTGTTTGAACTGCACATTTCCAGCAAAGCATTACCAGTTTAAATGTGATGTTATTTCCTTAAACACTAAGGTTTAATGCAATGATTCCACACTGCACATTTATATTTATATATATGTCTCATGTTGTAGAGAAGTGCCATTCCTGCATATATATTATATTATATTATATTATATTTATATTTTGTCAGCCCAGAGAAAAGGGTGCCAAAGGCGACCTTGTTGTGATTCTTTCTTCTACTTTATTTTGGTTTTGCTCACGTAAAAACTCTTACTTAGGTTAAAAAATACACCAGTGGTCGGGGCAGATTAAATGACATATTTCAGTGTGTAATGAACGATCGTTTCAATGTGTGTGTGACGAGAAAACAGGCCACGTGTTGACTTTGATAAGGTCGAACAAAGAGTGTGTGTGTGTTTGCTTAGAGGAGGGGGCAGAAACTGATGTTTGGTGTTGCAGAATTTAGGGGAGGTGGAGTGTGTGTGTGTGTGTGTGTGTGTGTGTGTGTGTGTGTGTGTGTGTGTGTGTGTGTGTGTGTGTGTGTGTGTGCTCAGGGATATCGCTACTGGGAGGAGTAAACAAACTTTTTGTGTAATCAAAACACTCGTGTGAAAAAAGGAAAATACAGAGGTGTACTTTTTTGGGGCACATGTTGCAAAAGCTGAAACATAAAGATTGAAATTAATTTATTTTATAACCATTTTTAGAGGCGGAACATGAGCTGAAATTGTAGCATCTTCGATCACTTTCTCTGCATGTTTAAATTTAAAAAAGGAAAACACATGTAGGGATTTTGTAAGAGATTTGTGCTCGACTAAATCAAATTTTGTTTTTCTGTTTTCAGCTTTTTGGCTGCGAGGACAAACCCGAGACGTGAAGGTGGACTCTCAAAAACGTCCGATATGAATGTGTACATGTGTTTATATTTGAGGTTATATTTTTAAACACACTGTGGGACCAAAACAAAAATAATGTCACATCATTTGCGGTCTTACTCTTCACTCAACAGCTGTGTGTGAGAATGTGTGTGTCAGTGTGTGCTGTTTTAATATATTTGTTTGCATATATTTGTGCACAAAAATTAGTTCAGTGTAAAAAACTATTTTAATTGTGCTATGATGCCAGAATGTAAACTCCATGCTGTAAAATAATTGTTTAATAATTATTCCATAAAAGAGGACATTTCGTAAATATATTTTTCTCTGATAATGTTTTCTATAAATAAGAAACATCTGGTTACACGTACAGTTAATTTCACCCTCTTTGATTTTGTTACACAACTTGCTGCTCCTTGCTTCCCTCAGTGTCACGTTCGCTTCGATCTCTCCTCTTGTGTCAAAAAATGCGAACAGCTGCCTGATTACTGTCAACGTTTGGACACATTTTTATACTCTTGTTCCTCTGCTGAGTACATGACAGTTTTTGCTTTGTGCAGCAGAGTCTCGGTTTGTCAGGATTTCACGTTTAGTTTTGAGTGTGTGTGTGTGTGTGTGTGAGAGAGAGAGAGGGGAAAGAGAGACAGGGAGCATGGCGGCAGGAGGGGTGCCGGTGGATGTTGGAGAGTTAAAGATGCTGTTGCAAATGAAGCCTTCCTGGGTCGGAGACAGCACACACAGCTGGGGAGCAAATTGTGACAGCTGCTTGTGCTGAAACATGCAGCGTGTGCAAGCATGGCTGTGTTATTCATGTGCGTAAAATGCTGAAAAAGATCGTAAATAAAGCGATATTAAAACACATGCCTGTCTCTGTGTTTATATAACCCACACATCACATCTCTGCTCCCCCTCCACAATGTTTGGGATGAGGAACTTACTACGATGAGGGCATCTCGCGAGAGTTTGGGAAGTTGGACTGGGGATTGTAGTTTTTCTCTGCACGGTTACGCATGCTGCAGCTGAAGCAAGTTTGGAGGAGATTTGTGACACAACCTGGGGAAATCTAGGCGCTGAGATGTCTCTCTGCACCTGTTCCCACGTTTCTTTATTAGTTATCAGCAGTATGATGCGGATAGAATACCTAAAATAGACGAGTGACTCATGTCGAGGTGGGAGCAGGCTGACCTCACAGACTGGCATCTCTTCAGCCAATAAAACGTCTCCATGCGCTCTCCGAAGGGCGGGAAAACGCATACATTTTTCACCAATGAGAGCATCCTTTCATTCATAAAGTGGTGTGGGCAGTTTTTTTCCGAAAGCGTGGGTTCGGAAGGTTTCATAATCCTGACTGAAACCGACAAACCTGCTCCAGCGAGAGCCAATGACTGCCTTCAGATGGGAGCTACCGTAATGTTTGCCCAATCGCTCCTCATCCCGGTCTCCCTTTGACCCGCCTTGCTTCATACAGAAAATCGAATGAATGGGAAAAGCTGTGGGGTTGATTGACATGTAAGTGTGCCAACCAGAAAGGTAGATCAGCCGAGAGACAGCTGCAGCAGCCAGTGTGCCGCAGAAAGGGGCGGGGCGGAGTAGGAGATGGGCGGTGCACTTTAAATCAGGCTAGACAAGTGTTGGGGGAGTTGGGGGAGTGTGTGTGATGCTACAACCTCCTTATAAAGGGACTCTCTCTCACGTTGTGGCTTGGAAATTAGAGCACATTGCCTAAAATTAAGGTCTCAACACACACGCCGAGTCACCGAGAAGCCGCTGCCATGAACTGGATGAACGTTGAGGAGACTCTCCGCAGGGCCGAGACGGCTCTCTTCTGGGTCGGTGCGTTCACTGTGGCCTCCCTGGCGCTGTGGCTGCTCTACAGGCTGCTCTCTGGCTTCAGGATCTGGGTCTTGGGGAACGGACAGCTGCTCTCTCCGAAGCTGGGAAAATGGGCAGGTGAGTTGGGTCACATCAATTTTCACGCCACCTACATCACGGTCACGAAGAGGGCAGCTCAGGAGCAGGCAGGTGGACTCGACGAGAGAACAGCAAAATGGGGTTATTGGGCTAAAACTTCACTTTGGCACAGAGAGGAGCTGCTTTCTGCTGCGTTTTTGTGGCTTAATTCAAAGGGGAGTTTGGTGTTGCGTAACACGCGCAGGTAAGCAGCTGATTGACTGGCAGGACAATGCTCCTTATTAGCTTCAATTGTTTTTTGTTTTTTTCCTCTGGTCCTCGAGTAAAACACCGCAGCGACTCCTCCTGCGTTTTCACCCACATTTGGAGCGGACAGGGGGATGCCCCACATTGGTGAGCCAGGAGCCAAACTGAGCAGGCTATGCGCACTTTTCAGAGAGCTGTTTTATGTGGGTGAGCTATCAGGCAGCGCACTACTGAACCACATTAGCCCATCTGCTTGATGTAGGACAAGCCTGTATGCCCAATTAAAACGTGACCTACATCCAGATCATCTTCGTGGCTCATGTTTTCTCAAACACTGTAACCCACTTAAGTAGTTGTACTCCAATAAGACTCTTTTGTTAAACAAATCTTTGACCTCACTTTGTGTATGAGCATAACCAGTCGGTGTCATGCTTGTGATTGTGTCGTCGCTTCTTTCCCATCATTGCTTGTCACATCACCTTGTCCCATTCCGTGTGCATGGCACACACATGCCTACAAATCTTGATCAACATTTTTTAGTATTTGTCGCTCAATAATGTTCTTTATTAAATCCTGCTCGTGCAGATAGACGCGAGTTCCCACTGAAATCTGTGCGTATTTTGATTCAGTGGAGCCTAGTCTCTCAGGAATCGCCCTGTTATGGCTTGACCCACTTCTCTAGTCTCCTATTTTTGAGGAGACTGCTGCGTCTGGAGCCTCTTGCTGCGCAAATTCTAGCGAGCTCTTTTCATCGGATGGATTTTATGATCTTCATTCTACCACCCAAAACAAGGCGAAATGCATTAAGACTTCTCCTGTGGGGGGGTTTTCTTTGATTAACCCACATGTTTATCTGCACGATGACGCACTTTGCCTCCAAATCGTCTTCCTTTTTAAGAATGAGGTGTTTAATTGATGCCATTTTGCGCCAAAAGAGAGGATAAACGAATGACGCAATGGTAAGGTGCCTTTAGGAATGTCTAATGTACATTTTTTTTGTGTGTGTGGTTCTGCTGGAATATGCGGAGGAATACTGGTGCACAACGATGAGTCATGCGCTTGTTCATCGCTTCGTCATCCATTGGTCATATAGAAATTGTGATACCCCCACCCCCACTGTTCCCTCCACCTGCAGAGCCCCTAGTTTCTCTTGTTGAGGTTTCCTTCCTGTACTTTCAAGAACCCAAAATGATTCTTCAGGCTCATTTTGTTGCAGTCAAGAGGCTTTTTTTCTGTTGGATTAAGTGTAATTGGCCAAATCAAAGCCTTAAGTGTTGATGTTCTGGATATGCTCGTCAGTTAAAATTTCAGTTTTGACTTCAGTTATCAAAGGGTTAATGGAAACTATTGACCGATTTTTCCTCGCGGTCACAATTTATTATTGTATTCTCTGTCTTGGGAACTTGCATGCCACTCCCTGAAACCAGTCTGTGCCACCAGTTTGACAAGTCTGACGTTAATTGTCAATCACAACGGTTGGAGCCATGGCAGGAAGTGAATATGTGGAAGCTGAGGAGGGAGGGAGCGGGAGGGGGGGTGTACGATGTGTGCTTAGGATGAGGTGTCCTCCTCAGCTGGTTGCACCAGATGTGCAGGTCTGACCAGGTTTTTGCAGTGGTGTGATTTATTGTTCTGACAAACACATGCGTCAATAGTGTGAATGCCTGTCTCCACCTTTAACTTAAAGACACAAGCACCTGTTGAAACACGTTAAACCTTTCCTCCTCCTTCAGTATTATTTGTTAATGCAATATGAGCGTGTTAAGTGAGGTTATCAAACACTTTAGACAACTATTTACGGGGAATATCTTAGTAGGAAGTCACTCAAACTTAAGGACATTTCAAATTTAAGTTTTCTTTTACATTTTGAGAATATTTAGTTTTAAATCAAGATTCTATCATCTTAAATATGTCCACACTTTAGAACTACAACTGGACTAAATTACAGCCTCAGATTTTATTGTAGACCCCAAATTAATAAGTTTGAGTTACTTTTATGCTAAAATTGAAGAATATTATGTTTAGCTGTTCAAATAGTAAGTAAGCAGTGCCAGATATCTCCTTTATTCCACTTGTGGTTCTAAAAGTTCCATGCTCCCTAGAAGAGCTTGTCATCCTTCAGACATGTGCTTTTTGCAATCCCACAAGTCTGCTGTTGCAACACAGACAAATGCCGCTTTCTGGTCAAACAGGTTTCAAAGTCTGCCTGGTACGCCTAAGATCAGATAAGAGTTAATCCCTTCCTCTTCTATAAGATCAAGTGGATATTGTTAATTTTAACAGTTTTTTAGTTTAGAGTTTTTCCATGTGATGGCTGCACTTCTCACTCTGCAGCTCTTACATGCAGAGTGGAGAGAGGACAGAGAGAGAGAGCAGGGATTTCTCTGGAGTTCCTCTGCTGGTCTTCCCCTTGAGCGCATGAGACCCCTAGTGGCAGAACAGGAGCACTGCAGCCTGAGTTAAAGCGGCTTCCCCAGCCTCTCCACTGCACTGAGCATCCACACTCACCCTCCCCACCTCCTGCCATCCATGTCTGCAGCACTGTTTTTTTTAAACCTTGGATGCAGGAATGGCACTTCTCTACAGCATGAGACATTTTTGTCCTTTTAGTATTTTATATTTAAGCTTTTGTTTATTAAAAAAAAATGCATGAAAAGTAAGGGTTATTCCTGCTTTCTTTTTTTTGCAGCAATGTGTCTTACAGAAAGATGTTAAGTCTCAGAGGACACGCATTCAAAGACTTCTCTTGGTATTCGGTTGTAATTTTGCACGTTTCTAATGTTTTTATCTCAAATTGTATGTTTTCACTTCCGCTGGAGCAGCATTGAGCTTTTTAACGTGTATTAGAGCGCAGTCTTCTCCTATTCGCTCGCTTCACTCTTAGCCCTCAGCATCCCGTATTATATAAGGGAGCCAGTGTCTGCTCTGTTGCGTGTGTGTAAAACTCCATTACAGCGAAGAAAATTAGACCAAAGGGAGGTTTTTTGCGAGGGTGGGGGGCTGCTGTTGGGATGGGACATGCGCCTTAGAAGTGCCCCCCTCCTTCCTTTGACATCAGAGTTTATTGAGAAAATGGTGCTATTATATAAGAGGGATGCAGCCATTCATCAGCAGCGGCACAGGAGTGACAAAGACTCGGGTCAGCACTTACGCAAGAATTTCGTTGAGTTTGATTCGGCTCCAAAAATAAACATCAGAGGCGTGTGAGTTTGTCAACATGAGCGTTGGGCCAATCAGAGCTCCGGGATGGCTTTAATTATTATTATGAGAGAATAACTGTTTTTTTATGAATAAGATTAGGCTCCATTCTGAGGAACATGCACACATGTGAATTAAATCTCTTCCTGTGTGTGTGTTTCTATTGAGGCAGGGTCTCCACGTCTTTTTCATCCTTGTGAATGTGCTTCCCCCTAGTGATTTTTATGAGTGACAGCGTGTGTGTGTGTGTGTGTGTGTGTGTGTGTGGGCGGAGAGAGAGAACACTGCTGTTCATGTGATGAACACGCTCTGTGACACGTGCCCGAGTCAGGGATGCTGGGTAAAAAAAAAAAAAAAGGAGGGAGAGAGGAAAAAAAAAGAATCCTCTGCATCTCCCTCATTTCAAGCTCCTCTCAATCCCCCCCCTCCTCCCCTCCTCTCACCCATCTCCCCATCCAGCAGGTGTGTGTATCTGTTTCTCTCTTTGAGTCTACCGTCTCATCATCTCCCTCTGAGCGTGTTGAGCTTCTTTTTTTTTTTTTTCTTTTTTTTTAGGTTTAATTTTTCTCACATTCTGTCTATACCGCTTAATCTCCTGCTTGTTTTACCCCATGATATAAGTAAATACCCCAAATGTGATATTAATATTCTTTTGTAAAATACTGAACATTCAGCTGGTCATACCATAGCTTCACTCAGGCTAAAATGTTGCCTTTTCTGTCCTATTGTCCTGGTTTCTTACTTCCATTGAATAGTGTTTACATAACTACTAAATATCTCGTCATTGACCTTTTTAAGTAAAAGTAATATACTTTAGAGCGGCTAACAATCTCAAAAAAAGAGTAACAGTCATTAACGATTGATCTTCTGAGTAGTGTCTTAGTGACTTCTTGTAGACCAAACAACTACCAAATATGTTGAAAGAAACGAGCGTGTAGTTTAAGTCGAGACGCTTCTGTCCAACAAAAGGACTTTAAATCCTAAAAGATAATCTTGTGTACGTCAAGTTCAAAGGACAACTATTTGCTACATTTTCTCACAATTTGCAAACCTGGAAGAAGAGAATCTTAATGAAATTTGTTTAGAAAGGATGTGTTCAATCTGCGGTCCGTGCATGAGGTCCTTAGAAATATTTAACCACCAAACTGAATGTAAATACTTCTTTTGGTATCTAAGTGCAACCTTTCCAGATGATCACAGTTTGATATTGGATGATTTGGAAGAATCACAAGACACGCACATCCCTCAGCGGGTGCTGGATCCACAGAACAGGAAGGTAAGGAAAGCAAAACAAGATCTGCACACCAGGAAGCTCCCGTTTTGAAGGATTTATTAAGTGATACTTGGAGCCAAACTTCACTTGGCACAAAATCCTTCAATCTGGACCTTCTTGGTGTGTGGATCTTGTTTTGCGTTCCTTTCATATTGGATGATTACCTTGCTATTAGGGCTCGACCGATATGAGCTTCAGATACCGATAATATCAGCTGATCTTGTGTTGATCCCTCAAAATACTGTTATCAAACACTTGTGGAAAAGTTTTAGAGTTGAGACAAGATTTAGTTTAACAGTTGAACCAAAGCCTTTATTCTCCAGAATAACAACTGTGTACTGAAACTCATTTTGACTTAGAAATGAACCATTTATAAATAAAAGCTATAATAAACTTCAGTTAAATCAATTCGGTTATATCTGCACATATCAGAGATATAATTAACCGATAGCCACATGATGTGCCAATATCAGCCAATATTTATCAATCAGGTGCTGCGTTCTATTAAAAACATTAGTTATGTCCAGTTTTCTTTTGGATATTGTTAGTATGACGTTTCATGAGTCCATTCATCTTGGTAACTTTGTGGATGTACTTATTATTATTATTATTATTATTATTATTATTATTTTTTTATTTTTATTTTTTTAAATCTGTCAACCATCTCAGGATAATTTTTCTTTTAGTTATGTGTAGATGAAACAGGAGCCAAGTATTTCTGAGATTGGAATGTGTGTGACATTCATAGATCATGCTCATGTCATCTCTCTAGCCTTTAGAGGTGTATCCAAACGGAAAGGAATTTGTAGGCTGTACCTTATAACAGAATATAAGCGACTCTGTTCAGATGAAAACTTTGTCAGCGATTTGTGTCGTCCAACCTCGCGCTGAATAAATTCTAAGATAATCCACAGTCTGTTTCGTGATTTTAACGTTGAACATCTACAGCAGAGACCCCCCCCCCCCGACTTAACAGATATGAAAAGAACTTAAATGCTTATTGTGTTTTTTTTTTTTTAACAACAACCTATGTCTCTCTTTTGAACTTGTTCAAACTAGAAACGATAAATGTCCAGCTCATTAGTCCTTCAACTTTTGTCAAATTTGGTCCCCCAAAAGAAGAAATCCAATAAGCCTGACTCAAACAAATCTTTTTTTTTTTTTTTTTTTTACCAAATTAATTGCACATAAATCTAAGTCTTAAGACGTTCATTTGGAGCCCTTGCACCTTGTTCAACTTGGACTCAGTGCTTTCACATTCAGGTTGGAGTCGTAAAGACGGTATTTCTTTTAGCAAAACAAGTGGAACACTAGCACCTGTCAACATGCATATTTCAGTTTGCATAGTTTGTCTTTTTGAAAAGCTCTTAATTGTACACCCTCACTTGGAAGCTCCTGTGAGAAACTTTCGCTTTGTGTTGATTTTGGCGCCACGATTGTACCTCTCACCTCTTTGTAAATGTGTAAATAGTCTCATGCCTCAAAGAACCCCTCGTCCTGCTTTATGTTTACAGTAGAGTTCATCTCTCTTTGAGACTCTTGGCTATGGAAACATTTGTAGGAGGTCTGTTTAGACAGAGTGCAGTTCATCACTTCGTCTGACACTTACCCCCACCAGCAGTTTCAGACATGGAAACAGTTAATCAATCATTATTTGTATATTGCCTATTCATAACAAGTGTTATCTCGAGATGCTTTACAAAAGAGCATATGGGATAATATGCAGGAAGGATTTCTCCTTTGTATTCTTTGTTCTTTTGTCCTCACTTCCTTGATGCTGAGGTGGAGGTCAGGCTTTATGCCAATGATCTTATTTGCTTTACTAGAAATTATTATCAGAGTAGCTAAAAACTTGTAATTGGAGCTTTAAGTCACACAAACCCAGGGTTGCAGGAGTCATCTGGTGCAATCGTAAAGTAATATAAACGCACAATACTGGACCACCAGCATATTTGGCATGGGTTGTTTATTGGGCTCTGCAGGGTGACACCTTCCTGCGTTTGGTTGCAGTCCAACATGCCAGAAAGGCAGTTTGTTCACTTGTGAGTATCTGTTGAAACAAACACTTCAGCATGTGTGAAAGGACGTGCTGGTGTACCAACCTGAAAGACGGAATCAGACTCCTCTTGCTTAAAGAAACACGAGTTTAGAATACCTTTAGGGATATTAATCTGTGCCGCAATCCAACTACTGTACATACTAGAGCCCGACCGATTTATCAGCTGTCAGATAATATCGGGCGATATATCAAGTATCGGCTAATATTATCGCAGATATGCACCGATAGTACGAGATGAATTCACCCGTCAAATAGCATTTAATTTGAGTTTCAGTAGCATTTCTCTTTCTGGCTTTCACCGCTATTTTGATTTCAACGATCATCATCACTCTCCAGTGTGTCGAGCGGTGATGCACATGCATGCACAGTTTCTTCCCAGGTAGGTGACAATCTTGTCTTCATTAAATTTCTTTTCCGCAAGCGTTTGATACCTGCAATTGAGGAATCTACACAATAAATCTGTCTCTCTATACATATCAGAAGGATATTGGCCGATATATCTGAATCACAGTTTTTTTTTTTTCTCTCCCCAATATCTGTATCGGCCCCAAAAATCTAATATCGATCGTGCCCTAGTGCATAATTAATGCTGCTTATATTGTTATTAATCTTACTTTTCTCTTATTCTCATATTTTGTACAAGAGCAACTGGAAGTCTTTAATTTCCTCCTCAGGAAAGTGTTTCTGATTCTAAAGAAAATAATCTTCTGAAAAAGTCACATAGTAAGCATGCACAAACTTAGGTAATTGTTTGAATACACACATTGATTCAAATCCGATATTTTCTTGTACAGTTTGAGCGTCTTAAATTCCCTCTAAACAAACATCCTGTTGAGCTATAACTTTTAACAAACTTAAGTCATATTTTCATAGAGTAACTCATTTTCAGCCCACCTAGTGCACATTTTTCCCACCAAAGACGCCTGCAGGTGATCTCTCTGTTTAACACGCCTCCAGACAGAGAGGAGGGATTAAGAAAGTGACCTGCTGTATTCTCAACACTCTTCAGCCTGTCCTTAATGGCACAAAGTCAAATATGGAAAGTTTGTTTCCTTGCTCCAAAATCACCTTGTCTCAGTGGAAGTCCTGAAAGAAACTATTGATTTTTAAACAAAGCATGAGACTGCAGGAGGGAGGGCGGACGGGCGAGAGAGTTAGGTTGGTACTATTTTTTGCTCCGTACCCAAATTTAGATGCTGCTTCTATCTTGGGCGATTCTGAAGTACATGTTCTCTTTTCTCTCTGTGTCTTTGTCTCCTCCCTCCCCCTCCCTCTCTGTCTCTCTCCCCCGGCTTGATCAAGCTTTATTTTTGTCGACTTTTATATTACCCATGTGACTTTCTCCCCCTGCTATTTAAAGCAGCGTGTGTGTGTGTTTGAATGTGGAAGGTGGGTGGATGGAGAATGGGATGTGTGTGTGTGTGTGTGTGTGTGTGTGTGTGTTTGGACGAGCAGTCTTTGGATCTTGTGCTGCATCCCTCCCTCCCTCCCTCTCTCCCTGTGAGTTGGGAGGGGCTGCTCGTTGATAGGCGAGTTTGGGGTGCGACAGATTACATAACGGTACGTAACGAGAGCGGGGCATACAAGGACCGCAGTCTCTCCTCACTGAGAATCTTAATTGGGGATTTGGTGGAGATGAGGGAGGGAGGGAGGGAGGTTTGAGCTAATTCTTGTTCTGTCTCTTGCTCTTTTTTTGAATAGGAAGTTGAATCTTTAAAAAAAGTCTCTCACCCTTTGGGGAACCGATAGCAAGGACTGTGCCAGCTTTCTCTGCAACTGAACATAAGATGAGCAATGATTTAAAACATTTGTTTGGTTATTGTGCGGTTCATTTTGGTGCAATCTGCCTCTAGATATTCCTCTGAGATTAATAAAGTTCTCATTTGAGTTTACCTTCAATCTCTAAAATCCTAAATATTTTAGGTTTTATTTTGTCTTTAAACATGTGCGCCTCATCCTCACACATGTGCCACCTCATGCAGATAATGTTGACCTCAACTTAAAGATTTCTGCTCACCAGAAGAGATGTTTGGTGTTTAGATTTTTTTTTTTTTTTACCAGCCTGCATTGCTCACCCTGACATCAGTGTTTTAGATGAAGGTCTTAGGATGCAGCAGCAGCAGCAGCCTGGTCGCCGTGGTGATGCTGGTGATGGGGGATCTTGTTGGTATTCAGGTGCTGCGGCAGGCAGGCAGGCAGGCAGCTCCCAGACGAGGCAGTGCAGGCGCGCTGCTATTTTTACTCCTCCTGCTGCTTTTTTTAGACCCTCGGAATAGTGAGCAGGCAGCAGCAGCAGGGGCTGCTCCACTGCTGAGGAGGGAGGGAGAAAAGGAGGGAGGGAGACAGAAAAGGCTGGGGGATGTCAATACCTCTGTACGTGATGTGCAGCATTAAGCACAGCAGAGCTGCGGTGCAAGTGCGCCCCCGTCAGGCCGGCATCGTACTACATTCTTCTCACAGGCCTTGTAATGGGGATGGGGGGGCGGGGGTGTGGATACTGGGGAATGAATGGGAGGCAGCCATGCACACATCCTCTGAACCCCCCACACACATTCATACATTCATGAATTCACAAACTCTTCTTTCCCCGGCCGCTCCCGAATCCTCGTTTTGTTCCTTCATCACTCGATACGTGGTTTCCCCATCCACACACATTCACCCTTTTGTTGTGTGTGTGTGTGTGTGTGTGCATCTCTGAGCGTCAGTAGTGCTGCTGTCAGTCACGTGCATGCTTGCGTAGGCCCTTTATTGATGCCATACATCTGTGTGTGTGTGTGTGTGTCACAGATGTAATGTGTTGCTCATGTGAGGGGAATGAAGTCCTGCTGGGAGCACTGGGACGTGTGTTTGTTTTTGACTGCAATGAACAAAACTTGTTTTTTTTTTTTTTGGACATTGTTCTGCTAGTATGATGTTTGAGTAGGGGGCTTCATTTTGAGTTTTTCCATCTTGTGCCAGATCATTTCGGTCTCCTTCAGCAGACCTCGTCTCTCTTTTTGCCGTATTTCCTTGAACTATTTTTGTAATTGTTGCACTAATGAAGTCTGATAGCAACTACAAACAAAAGAGGATTTTTTTTTTTTTTTTTAAGACTCAGGAGGCACTCTGTGTCCTAATCCCACTGTACTCCTCCCCTCGTCCTCCCTCCTCCCCTGATACACAAACACACACTTCACTCTCACTCACTCCCAAGACAACGTTTATTCTGAAAATGGTACTATTATATAATGAGTAGGAGGATCGCAGTCATTCATAAGTACAGCACGAGGATTTTGGAGAGTGGGGAGGGGGTTTGGAGAAGGGACGGGGAATGGGTAGACGTTTCTACAGAGTGGAAAATCACTAAAGTTGTGATGTTTTCTGTCTTCTTTATATATCTTTTGGCTTTCCTCTTCATTGAGGGCTCTTTTTCCAACTTTCTTCCCTCCAACTTTTCCCGCCATCAAACCAAATCCCCTTTTTATAAAGTTTAAACTCACAAGAGCTTTAAAGATGATTGATTTACATGAACATAGAGGTTCAATAATTCACTGGTCGCAGCATCTCCATTTTTGAATTGTCATGTCACTATCATTTTCTCACCGTCTTCATCTGGTGAAGTGAAAGGTGACTTTAAAGACTCATTTAAGTTTGTCAATTCTCTGGCTATTTGTAAAATGTGTGGCATGCACGGCCTGCACACATGCTCAGTCTCACACGCAGCATGTGTTCTTCTGTCATCTTCAGGTTCAAAGGGTGACTCTGTTCCTGTGTTTTTAAACACCTCATACATTCTTGCACGCTCTCCTCCGTTGGGTCGGAAGGTGAAGCGGTGACGCTGTACATGTGTTCTGTCTGCACCTAAAACTCAGTCATGCAGGTGATACACGTCCCAGATGCTCTGTGGGCTCGATGTGTAATCCCGTCTGAAAAGAATGTGGTTGGTGCACTGACGCCCCTCTACTTTGTTTTAATGTTCAGCTGACCTGAGCTGTCGAGTCTTTTCTTCGAAGGTGTCTTGTGAAAGATGTGTTCCTCAACGTTCAGGGCTTGTCTACACTTGTTGGTACGACATTTTCTGTACTGTGTCACTATCTAACCAGATATACTGTAATTCTATATTCCTAAAATTACAAATGCATATGAATTCAATGACAGATGTATATCAAAATAAATCTGTATTTTCAGGATGAAAATGGAACAGCCTTAGAAGAGGTATGATAAACAAAATGACTTTTTCATTCTATAATATCAAAGTTAAGAACCAAAGAGAAGATATGAGCAGGAAGTCTATCATGTCTTATTTTCTCACCAAATACAAACTGTTCAATTATTCCTTGAAACTTGAGGATGCAATTACTAAGTTTTCAAATGATTGATTGGTGATATCCAAGTCCTGAAAATGTTGGCAACATTTCAGTACAGAAATATTTGTGCAGTTTAGACATAAGTGCAGGACTTTGCCTGTCATTTTTGGGGATTCAATAAAACCAAATAACTCCTCAATATTGGGTAGCTAGGACTTGTTGTGTTTTTTTGGCTGTGGTTTGTAAACATGCATCAATATCGTTTGAGTTTCACAAAGATCATCTGACATTGTGGCACCCTATTTTAATGCAGAGCACGTGTCAATCCGACCCGGACATTCCAAGAAAACAAAAATGTGTTAAACTGTAGGAAACATATCTGACTTGTAGAGCCCTTGTTGTTATAACAATCCATATCATTTTTACCTGAAGAATCATGCAGAAATGTTAAGAAAAAAATCGGCTCCCTTAAATGAGGCATTAGGTTGCTTTAAGGAGATCCTGCCTTTTTGATTCTTCTTAAAGCTAAAGCTGTTTTTTTTTTAGCTGTGCAATATTGTAAAAAGGAAACTGTTGTGAGGTCAAAATCACACTGAAAAGATTTGCTGTCTACAATGCATCCTGTCAACATGACTTTTATGGATTTCCAGGATAGAAATGCAGCTTGTCTCTTTAATTTTGTTCAGATGATTCAGAAAAGTGTGTCCTAAAGTCGTGTGAGTTTAGTTTCATGAAGTCTGTTCATTACAAAAGTTTAAAAGCGGTAACACTTCCTTTGTACATTCTCCTCGTCTCCTCAAATTTTGCACTACAGTCTCCAAAACGAGGCAGATATTGGCAGCTGCTAAGTTATACTTCCAGCCTTTTGATTATCATGTCTGTAAAAGAAATCCACCCTGTACCTCATAAACCAAACAAGGTGTATTTACTTCACTGGCTTTTTTCAAGATAATTGAAGTGGTTGTTGTCTTTTCTTTCCCCATCCTCAGCCATTTTACTCTGCAGCTTATGTTCCCTGCATCTGTCTCCACCTGTATCTGCAGCCAGAGTCACATTTGGTACGACCCTCGCCCATTGAGGCTTTTCTGCCACGGAGTGTTTCATTCTTAACACGGGGGTGGTTTAAAAATAACCAGGGATTCTGCTCTCTTTTTCACTTTTGACTTTGTGCTACTCTCACTCTTCTTCTCTCATTCACTCCTTCACCCCCCCCCCCCCCCCCCCACCCCTTCCATCCTCTTCCTCCACCACAGCCATCTCTATTCTGTCTCTTTCTCCTTCACTCATTCGCTCTCTTGCTTCGCTCCAGTTCTATTTTTAGCCGCCCCTAGGATCCCTCCTCATCCCTCCCCTTCCCCTCTGTCTCCCTACCCCACTTCACCCTCCTCCTTTCTCTGGCTCCATGTTCGTCATCACTCTCTCCTCCTCCCTGCACCCCCCCCCCCCCCCTTCTCTCCTCTTGTCTCTTTTTCCTCTCCTCTCCAGCTCTTTGCTGGAGAATGTCCTCTACCTCTATTAATCTTTCATCAATGCCAATAATATATTCATGTGTGTGTGTTTGAGCACCCCCAATCCCTCCTCGACACCACCATCATCCTTTTCTTTTTTTTTTTGGGGGGGTCTTTCTTACCTCCCTTGTAATTCTTTCTCCTGCCTCCATCCCTCCTGTCCTCCGTCAGTCAAAGAGGAGCTAGGGTTGATGGGCAGTGAAGGTTTAAAAATAGCCCCGCTTGCTTGACAAGGTGAGGAGAACTCTGAACACAAGAACATCAGCTCCTCTCTCCTCTCATGCTTTGTCATGGCTTTTATCATGTCGGTTGTCCACCATTGTCCTTTCCACCACCTTTGCACAAACTGCTGCTTTGTCAGTACAAGATTGATAAGAGTTCTTGTGCAAAACACCCCCAAAATATGATGTTGAGAATATCACTTTGCATCGTAGGAGCTGCTCCCAGTGAGGTATCGGAGGGTGTAGAGAGCTTTGTGAGTCCTATACTGTCTCCTACCTTTTTGTTCTGCAGCAATCTATACCATCTTATCTCCTCCCTGTCTTTTGTCTTTGTAGCTTAATCTTTTGTGATTCGGCTCCTATCTTCACTTTCTTCGGTCCCAAATTCACTCTGCATGCTTCCCTTAACCAGAGGACTGAAACTTGACTGATAAGAAAAGTTGTCAATATAAAGCTTATAGAGAAGCCTTCCTAAATATGATCGTGTGTGACATTGGGTTTACTTACGTGGAAGCCTTCAAATAAATGTCCCGTCTGTCACCTGTGAAGAGCTCTAGGCTTCTCCGATGACAGCTGGAAGCAGACAAACCTGATGTGAAGGTGCGTCATAGAAGTCTGTACAAAGAGGAGTATGTTATTGTGTGCCTTTTTTTGTTTTGTTTAATGCAACAGAAGCCGTAAAGGTAACATATCAAGAGGTGCCAAATACTGAGTGAGCCTGGCATGGTTTATCGTCTCTGAGGTTTCTGTGTCACGAACTTCATAACACGCATAAAAAATAGAACTCCTAGGCATCACATTTTGTGTAACATCTTGTTTTTAATTACAAGTTACAATTCACTTAGCAGATGCTTTTATCCAAAGTGACATACATCAGAGAGTAAGTACAACACTAATCCATTCATACACCGCCACCGAAGCAGCGGGAGCAATGCGGGGTTAAGTGCCCAAGGACATATCGGACATGTTGCTCAGCTGGGGATCGAACCCTCAACCTTTCGGTTGAAAGACGACTCTACCAACTGAGCCACAGCCGTGCAGGGAAACTTCTGCACATTGTTTAAATTGCACAACTTAGGCAGTGCCCTCCTCCTTGCTCTTGCAGCAGCTTTAAGTGACCGAAGATTAGAAGTTAAAAAAAAAGAAAAGCTTTGATACTTTAGGATTCTAGCAATCAATAAAGTAAATCAGAAATTTGACCAACTCTAACTGTGACACACACTTGACACCGGCCCTGCTTCATCTTAGAGTTTCATGTGTTAAAAAAAAAGCCAACAACCTGTCCTGACGTCGTTTTCCTTCTTTCTGTCTCTCTACAGTTGTGACTGGAGCCACTGATGGAATCGGGAAATCCTATGCGGAGGAGGTGAGTCTCCTGGACCCTTGTTTCTTTCATGGAGAAAAAAAGAAGCTATTGACTCATGCATACACACACATACACATGGTGTGTTAACTCACAGGCAACTGTAGGGGAGAGCTTTTACAGGCCTGTTAACATTGAGGAGATTCCTAACACACACACACACACACCCACACACACACACTCCCACACACACACACACTCTTCAGTCCAGGTTTGCCGTCAGGAGCTCATACAGGCTAACAGGCCACGTTTGAATGGGGGCTACCCTGCCACATATTTGGATCTACTTGTGTTTTTGATGTAGTCATGTAGAGACTTTGACTCATACTTGGTGCTACAGTGGGGCTAGCTGCTTGTCATGCAACAGTAGTCCTAATGCTTCACAGGTTTTTAAGCACGTTAATATTAATGCAGAATCACATTGTTCAAATGCTGCTGTATTTGGAACATGATGAATCCACCTTTTATGCTTCAAGACTTTAAATACCGCCACTTTAAAACCACTTCGATGGCTCTTTAAAACAGTCCTTCTGACATATCCTGATATACAACCAGAGGGTAAATGGATCCCTAATGTTAGGCTAGGTAACACACAAGCGTCAGAAGGTAATGATGAACATTCAGAGATGAAATATACAATCTAATGAACATTGAAACATGTTGATCATCAACCAAAGATCATTCAGATCAAATTAGACCATAGCTGTGTCTTTCTTTGTGAAATACAAACTTATTATTTACAATACAAGAATATCAACAATATGTTTCATTGCACGGTAAGAACTTATATGAACATGTATGGAACAAGATTTTCTCCATATCCGTCGAAGATGTGATATTTGATTGTCGCAGAAAACCATCTGACTCAGGAAGGAAGATCTGCTTCACCATTCAAAAAGATAAAAGAACACAAAATATTTTCCCCCAGGTGGGCTCACACGAGTAAGGCGTCAGGTTGTTTTCCCGGGTCAGTTCTTTCTTTGCTTTAGCGTCAAGCTAAAGCTGATTTAGCTTTTTCTAGTCTTTTTAAACGGTTAATTTTGGGGCTTTTTATGCATTTTATTTTAATTTTAGAGACAGGAGAGTAGATGGAGTCAGAAATCAGAGAGAGACTGAGTGGGGGAAGACATTTGGGAAAAGAGCCACAGGTTGGACTTGACCCTTGGGCCGTCCTGCTCTGAGGACTTTAGCCTCTGTACATGGGGCGCACGCATGAACCACTAGGCTACCGGCACCACAACCCGATCAGGCTTTTCAATCGCTTAAAACCCCCTTCGAAGAACTTGCTGGGTAACTGCCACGCTTGGATCTAAGAGAAGGAAAAACATGCTTCTGGTGTATTTTACAATAATGGTCAAATGATATCTGGACATTCCAGGTTCCAATACTTAACTTATAGCTGTAAGATAATATATGTAAGGTCATTTATGGAAAAGTAAGCATCCTAAAGCTCCACAGGTTTAATTTCAACAGCTTTTACATTGAAAAAGTTGAGAGCGGTTCAACAACCGTGCAAGATATGTTGTATGAAGGCAAAGATCAACCTGGTTAGACCTGGATCCTGAAGTTGATTGTGCTTAAGTCCGGCTTTATCAGAATCGTTTGAGGATCAGGGATAAGAAGTCTTACTTGGTCTGACAGTCTGTCCACTGGAGGCATCAATGAACAAAGTGAGCGTGCAGACAGAAAAGTGCTACATCTACGACCACTGATACATTTGAGATGTTTTGTCACCCCTGCTCTCAAACTCTTGTGTTCAAAGGTGAATGCACTGAAGTTATTAAACTGCTGCGTTTTCTTGCTGCCATGTGCACTTTTTGTTGACCCTCTATGTGAAGTTGTCAATGTGTTAAAATGGATTCCCTTTTTTCATTTCCCCTCCAGCTGGCTCGTCGAGGATTCGCCATGATGCTGATCAGTCGCTCGCAGGACAAACTGGATGATGTGGCCAAGTCACTTGGTGAGTGTGTTCTTTAAAAGTGTGTGTGTGTTTTGATTCTCCACCGCATCATGGAAACCTGGTCTGGGTTGAGAGCACAGCGAGTGGGCTGATGAGGATGTGTGTATAGGTGATGACGTGCAACCTCCTACCCGGTCAGATACAGGGTTTCCCGGTCCCCAATAGCAGGGAGTGTCCTGGTCATAATTAAGAATACAGCTAAAAAAATAAAAGCAGACGGGGAGAGAAAATAGTAACTGTCTTTTTTTTTTTTCACTTTTGGTAACTAAACACAGTTAAGAGTTCAGTTTGAGTATCAATAAACATTTTCATACCTCACCTTTTCAAATCTTATTTACACTCTTGGGCAACCAATGAAGTCATGCTTTCAATTTGTACATTGTCTTCGAAGCGTGCAGCCAACAAAGCGGGTTGTGTTTGACTTCCTCAAAGTCGGTATGACGCAAAACGGATAAAATTCATGCTCTGGTTTGAAGAAACTCTGAGGCCAAACCACATTGTTCTTGAGGTGCCTGTGGGAAACGGAGCAGGTTTTGCTCATTCACAAAGACGGAAACAACAAATGGAAAACGAGCATTCATATGAAAGGGGGGAAAAAGTTGGCCTGTCTCCAGATATGAGACTGAATGCAGTTCCCCCCCCCCCCCCCCCCCCGTTCAAATAGTGCCCTCTCTCTGACTCTCTCCCTTCTCCATCTGTCTCTGACGTCTCCCACAGCGCAATTTCCCCTGTCGTGCTTCGAGTCCTCAGAGGGGGCTGATGGGTAGTCACGAGCGGGGTGCGGCGTGCTAAACTCTCTGGCACTCCTCCCTCATGATTAGTCCGACACAACCGCCCTCCTTAACATGTAACAGGGCGGCCCACCCTGCCCGACCTCTCATTTAATTATCCTCAATGTGTGTACTTTCTCTCATCTAATTTTGGCTTGTAATTGCACCAACCTGGCAACCCAAAGTTTCTTGTACAATTTGGCAGCTTCAAATGTAATTTATTTTTCTTTGCCTGCCACCTTTAGCTGCTTTTATCATTTTATGTCACACTCAGACGTTCTTGAAGCTAAAAATAATCTGAACTGGATATAGATTTTCATAGGTTTCTCCTCTTGAAAAATAAATAGTTGTTTCAATTCTGAATATTCACTGAAACACTACTGGCCTTCACCGAGGCACTTCCCAGGAATTTTCCTCTTCTAACTCCTGTCTCCACCTAACAGCTAAACGAGTCTTTGGACAATAAATTCTAATTGCAGCAGGCACGTCAAACATGACGAGGAAGGGAGGGAGGAGAAGGAGGGAGGAGATGGTTTGTCTGGTTTGTTGGTGCACAGTGCCCTCCTCAGTTCAAGTCGGAAACTGACTGTTTTTTGTTCTGTGTTCATGTGACTGGATCCAGGCGTTTAAAACGGGGGATCACTCTGATTTTTAAGCCCTGAAAGCTGTCTGACTTTTGACACATGGAAACATACTCCCGCTGCATTCATGTGTTCCTGGGATACTTTATATTCCTATGTTTGAAAGTCCCTCTTCCAGCTTTGGCTTGTTCATACCTTAAGTTTTAATACAGAAACAAAATGCGATATCTTCTTTTATGGCTTGAAATTTACTGATGCAATCTAATCACAAAGTTCGCAACGCATGCATGCACATGTTTCTTAACATCAACATAAAGTATGGTTTTGTTCGCAAATTATGACGTCTACGTTTTTAACTCTGCAAGTCTGCAAACAATTTTTTCTAACTTTCCGAGGTTGTATTTGAGACTTGAGTGGGTGTTTAGGGGAGACTTAACCAAGCTTGATTTTCCTTCCCAGATTATCAAGAGCCACTTAGATGCATGTTCAAAGTGTTGATTCACGGTCCCAACATGTATCCTTCTGACTTTCTGTCTTGTTTTTACAACAATTTAGAAACACACCTTTCTCTGATTGCCCTGCTTGTGTATCCTTGAAACCGTTCCTCTTATTAAATGACATTTCTTCCTTTCACAGAGGAGCAGTACGCCGTGGAGACCAAAACCATTGCAGTCGACTTTGGAAAATCCGACATCTATCAAAAGATCGAGGCAGGGCTGACTGGTCTGGAGATCGGTGTTCTTGGTAAGAGCTTTTACACATTGTTCTTTTATCTCAGTCCACTCTGCAGACTTGGCGCTACAGTTTGCCCTCAGTGCAGCTTTCCTGCTTTAAGAACGTGTTGAGGTGACGTTTTGACACGCTCAAATGGAAGTACTAAAACTTGCAAATAGTAGAAGTAATGATCAAACTTCCCACCTCAAGTAAAAGTGAAAAAGATCAGGTTCTAAAATGTTCTCAAAGTATAAAAGAATGATGCATGAATGATGTTATTGTCCCAACTATTTAAGGCTGAATCTTCATGATGGAGAGGCTTTACTTGGTGAATATAATCCACGAGACTGTTCGGATTCAAAAATCTAAAGTTACCTAACTTGTCTGTAAACATGTCGAGAGTAGAAAGTGGAGATTTATGTCAAAATGCAGGAGATAAAAGTTTAAAAAAAGAAAGGAAAGGAAATACTTCAAATGTCCTTAAAATCAACTCAATCAGAGAATCGAAAAAGACCAAGTACTTTGAGTTTTCTGTTGTATCACTACACTGATTTACACAAGTCTTGATCAAGTATTTCTACTTCCTCCACTGTGTGCTTAAGACAATAAACCAGACACGTTATCCAGGAGTGCCCAAGCAGCATAATAGACACATTTTTGCAGCATGAGGCAAGCTGCTTTTCAAGTTATTAGAAATCAGAGTAAATAATAAAATCGGACAATAGTTTGTGCTTTACTCCCATCGTCTAGTGTTAACTGTGCACATCTGTTTAATGTGTAATATTGAACATTAAGGATACTTTGAGTGATTCTGAAAAGGTAGAGGGATTTGATCCCCTTGATTTTCACACTTGGAGTGACTTTATTTGTCGACCACTGTCGCACAAAGTTGGCATGAGAGTCAAATTTAAGATCTTGTTGAATTCTGACGATACATGACCGGAGCATTTTATAGTATCCTCTACGTTTCTAATTCATGCATTTGTTCTTAAAGTCGACCTCTTTAGTCGACGCTTGAAATACTTACTTTATTATACTTTATTTTCCCGCTGATATCAAGACTCGTGCTACGTGTTTAAAACTGCTCTAAAGTTTGAGCTGTTGGACGTTTCAGCTCCACAGTTCGTGTTGTTCTCTCTAGTTGAACGTTTTAGGAACTCTGTGTCCTTTTTTTTTATCATACCAATTGTACTCTGGTTGTGAGGTGGGGCTGAGTCTACTGTGGAGTGAAGGCCTGTGGTACTTGTTTGCTTTTGCTGCCCCTTTGTGGTAGAAACTGAAGCTAGTTTTTAAATCTCCAGCTCTAAGTTATTTTGCAGAAACAGTTGAATAATTCTTTGTTTCTTGTCTTCAACAGTCAACAATGTTGGTGTTTCCTACCCTTACCCCGAGTACTTCCTTCACATCCCTGATCTGGACAATGTGAGTTTTGTTTCATCTTATCTTCACTCTGATATCTAAAGTTACATTTCAGTTCTTGCTGCTTTGAGAATTTGTTTACCTTGATGTCAAAGCTGACTGCTGCTTTCTATGTTTTCAGTTCGTCACAAATATGATCAACGTCAACGTGACCTCAGTGGTGCAGGTGAGTTTTGCTGCTTTGTGAGGACGTTTTCCCAATAACCTTCAGCCCTGTGATCGCAGAGCTACAAGTTCATACTAGACCCCAAGTTTCTGTTGAAGCTGGATCCTTGGGTTCACTTTCCTCCTCACTTTCCGCCCCTTTTTGTCCTTCTCCTCCTCCTCTTCTTTTTCTCTCTCCTTCTTCTGTTTCTACCACGCTACCTGCAGTGTCTCAGTTGTTCCCAAAGCAACAGTGGACTACACCAACGCTGTCTGTACTCGCCACCCACGCATCTCTCTCTCTCTCTCTCTCTCTCTCTCTCTCTCTCTCTCTCTCTCTCTCTCTCTCTATCTCTATCTCTATCTATATCTATAAGTTTGTCTATTTTCTAGCATAAAACTCTTTCACCTTCTTTCCCCGGTCCCCTTGTTTGCCCTCTGAGTTTGTACTTTTGTGTGATTTTTGATGTTAATCGAGCTTGTGTTATTTTTAGATGACCCGTCTGGTGCTGCCCAGGATGGCTGAGAGGTGAGTTAAATGATTGGCTTCCATGTTTTGCGACATGACTGCAGTGAAACACCAGCGAGTCTGTGAATGAGGGATTGTGGCACAGAGCTGCGTAGACATTTTTTTTTTTAAAACAACACAAAACAAAGTTTTCATCTCCTGACGGATAACCCTTCATAAAGGTGACTCTTATTGAAAAAAGGGGGACAAGAAGCCCTCACAGAGCCCTCTCCATCACTGCATCTCTTTTCCTCGCCTCCTTTGTTCGCATTGCTGACAAGCTTTCAATTCACACAAAGTGCTCTTCCCACCCCATTGGCTGTTCCGTTCCCATGTGACTCGAGTCGACCAATAGCGGCGCAGGCACATTTGGTGCCGTGTGAGGCTGGAGCGACGCTCCACTACATCACTGCAGCAACAGGCTGCCATGGCAACACACACGGCCACTATACCACACTGTTTCAGTGGCATCACTTTGTGTGTATTTGCCTGTGTGCCTATGGTGTATAGACACTGGGTCCCCACAAAAAAATAAATCGGTGGAAAAGACGATCCTTGCACAGTTCTTTTATGGGATCAGAGCTCTACATGGTGAGGAAAGCCCTGCGATGTTGATATGACAGTAACATTCAAACTGAGCATTTCTGCAGGCTTTCTGCTTGAGACAAAATTATGAATGAACAATGTGAAGTGATGTGAACAAACTACTGAAACAAGATAGTTTTGATTTCTGATATTTAGTTAATTCATTGAAACTCTTAAGTCTTCCTGATGCAGTTCTACATATTCTTGTCCTGAATCTTCCTCATGTCTCCCTCAGGTCTAAAGGAATTGTCCTAAACATCTCCTCTGCCAGCGGCATGTACCCCGTCCCTCTGCTTACAGTCTACTCTGCCACTAAGGTATGTGCACTTGAGAGAATTATCTATGGGAATTAAATAATATTGGTCAGCATCTGCTTGTTTCACCTTTTTGTTTGAGATCACAAAGCAACACTTTTCAGGCTGCTGTGTTAAAACTGACAGTCTTTCCAACATCTTTTTTTCTCTGTGTGCAGGCTTTTATGGATTTCTTCTCCCGTGGCCTTCATGAGGAGTACAGGCGTCAGGGCATCATCATTCAGGTGAGTTTAAGGCTTCTCTGATAGGATTAATCTCTCTCGTCCATCCTGCAAGAGCTTTTTTTTTTTTTTTTTTTTTTTGTGGTTTTGAGGGAGCTGTCACTGTAGGCTCCCCTCTCTCTTCTGATGCCTTGTTTCCTTTTTGTTTTGTTTAGTAATTAATAGTACACTGAGTGATGTCTTAGGAGTCTTTTACTCCACACCCTCCATGCATGTTTAACAGAACGTTTTGTCGGGGGAAAATGTTACCTTAAAGTCTTCAATGTTTCATAATTACTTAAATGGAATATGCAAGAAGTATTACCTGTTTACTATATTACATTAGAGTCTCTCACAAAGTATGTGAGATCTGTCCAACCCAAAGCTAGAGTCTAGATGAAACTCAAACTCGTTACCCTCCCCTTTCCTCCCTATAGAGAAAATGGAGTTATACACATTCAACAGTGATTCCTCTTGCATGCAGTTTTTCGACAGAGAGCATTTTCAAACTGTTATTCCAAACATGGCTTGTTTGTTGTTTTTAGCATCCTTTTAAAGTCACTCATGCGCCACCTTGTGGTCGCAACGAGTAACACAGTTTCTCCTCAGCAGACCTTGAGAGTAATTTCACCTGATGACAAGGGTTGACAGAAAATATTCAAATGTGTTTTACAAGATTGAATGTGTACTGAAGTGTGACTGGTCATCACCATGAGAGGACAGATGCTCTTATTTATTTTAGATTAGATTTTTGCCTTTTTGATCAGACAGTAAATAAGAGTTGGAAATCTGAGAGAGTGAGGATTGACATATGGGAGAGGAGTCACAAGTCAGACTTGAACCTGGGCCGAATTTGTGGAGGACTGTGGCCTCTGTACGTAGAGTGCAACCGCAAGGCCAAACGTGCCCCGAGGACACATCATTTGCCACCATTTTAAAACTTTACAAACTGAGAAATAAACATTTTCTGAGCTGCAGATGTCATGTAATGAAGCTGCAGTTGTGATCTGTTAAATCTAGCTTTATTTGGAGTTGATGATATTATCTAATCTGTTTTCCTTCTGTCTCCCCGCAGAGCGTGCTGCCGTTCTTCGTGGCCACGAAAATGACTCGTATCAGGAAGCCCACCCTGGACAAACCCACACCTGAGCGCTACGTTGCAGCTGAGCTCAGCACTGTGGGTCTGCAGAGCCAGACCAACGGCTACTTCCCCCACGCTGTCATGGTAAGAAAGTAGAAACCTCGAAACATGAAAACTCTCCTGGAATTCATTCAGTAGAGTTTGAATTTGGTCGGATTTATATCAGACTATAAAAGATGGAACTATCAGTCTAAGTTTTTGATATATAATTTATTATTTCAAGGTCAAATAATTTAAAACGAGCAGGTCCCTCGGAGAACCGGGCCTGACTTAAGGGCCCTGATGTTCACATGCAATAAATAGCTTTTGTTTGTATTTTTTATGGAGAAGGTTGAAGAAACTGAGACTGGATGCTTTTTTCATCTTTTTTTTTTTTTCTCTCCAAGCAGTCGTTTAGGTGCTGCAAATTTTTAGCTAAATTAAATATTGCTGTAATTTCAGTAATATATGTTCTCATGTATGTGGCACTTGTCCAAACCAAGGATAAAGTGTTTTATAAAAGAATATTAAACTCTCAAATGGAGAACAAAATGAATGAGCAATAAGATCATTTAAATAAACGTACAGCTGTTGTTTGAATACATTTTAAACTCGTGCATTTGTTTTTTTACTTCTTTCTTGTCTTGCAGGGTTGGTTGACCACCAAGCTCGTGCCGAACAACCTCGTCATCTTCTTCGGCGCCAGAATGAACCGTCTGCAGCGCACCGGGTACCTGCAGCGCAGGAAGCTGCGGGAGCAGAAGAACGGCGTTGGTTTCAAAAGTGAATAAGAAGACTGCTTCGATGAATCTGTAGACGGTTGCTTTGTTTTCAGCTGCTGTCGCATTTAAGAAAAAAAGAGATTGTGTGTGTGTGTTTTTGTATCTGTGCGATTGATCCTCAAGCGTTACCTGAGATTTCACCTTTGTGCCTTCAGTAAATGTGCGAAAAAGATTGTGCATGACTGTGTTTAAAAAGGAAAACTCTGCCCTGATGTGATTTGTCCAGACCAA
This sequence comes from Labrus bergylta, assembly GCF_963930695.1. Classification (NCBI taxonomy): domain Eukaryota; kingdom Metazoa; phylum Chordata; class Actinopteri; order Labriformes; family Labridae; genus Labrus; species Labrus bergylta. The sequence goes on along the minus strand of NC_089201.1, from coordinate 15,920,368 downwards.
AATAATCAAAGATGGCAGGAGCTGAAACCATAATAAAGTGCTGCTCTTTGCAAAGGACATTTTTATATGTGTATATATATATTTGGTCACTGTTGGTGGAAACAATAAAACCATGAAGTGATTTGTTAACCCTGCTGTTGTAAGCAGTGGAAAGATGGTGACGGGTATCTTTTCTTTTTTTTTCTTTTTTTTTTTTTGTACGTATAGTTATTTATTTTGTAAGAGCACACGAGCCAAAAACAGACCTTCAGTTTTCAACCTGTTTTCTAATCAGTGAGTCATTTAAAGAAGACAATTCTCCTTCCTGTCATGTCTGTGTAATTCTCTAATTGAGCTCCTCGTCTATTGGCTCTTACTGCCTTTTTTTTTTTTTTCTATGATATTGTGTGTGAACATATTTAAAATGATACTCTGTGGTGGGTTGTTGGGGCACCGATGTGTCACTTCTTCCAAGCCAAAGATTGTCATGTATTTTCCATTGCTGCAGTAAACAGAAGTGCCTTTCTACTGACGTGAATGGTTGATATGGTCGGATTCAATGAGTGGGGCAGTGCTGGTTGAAAATGTATTAAGGATGTAATTCACTTGGTGCTAAGTCTTACTCCCCAAATCCTGCCTTTTAAGTCAAAATGGAAACCTTTCACAGACAAAGGAGAGCTTACTTACCTCTGAACATGAAGTTTATCCGGTGTGTTTCTTAAAGATTTCTCAAGGGTGAATAATAGTTTTACATTAGAAGTTGTAGTTTCATTTACAGTCTTTGTCACATCTCATACTGTCTTAAGTCTGCTCCAAAATAAACAACATTTTCCTCTTTACAGTTGGTGTACAGTTTTAAAAGAATGCACTGTTTACATTAATGAGGCTGGCAACTTTTATTTTATACAGTTTGTTAATAAAAGCTCTGGCATACAGGAAGGTATTGTGTATTCCTTTTTTTTTTTTAATAACTGATTAAAATGAGAATATATACTTTATTCTGCAAGTGGAAATCAATTTTACTCCGTTGTTGAGCATGCTACACACACAAAGGCTGAAATACACACACATGCACAACCAGAATATGGACATGCACTGATAACAGCTATGAGATTGAACACATCTTCAATCAGTCAGTCTTTGGCAAAGGAAAACTTCCTTAAGAGGCAGAAACCTTGAGTAGAACCGGACTCATTTTGAACGGTCATCTGCTGAAAATGTGTTGATTGGAATTATTCAGATCCAAATAACCGACTACACGTGTGAAGTTCAAGCTCATGAAAATGCTAATTTAAATCCAAGTCCAGGTGGCCTTTGGATTAAAGTTATAACTACTAGAATAAATTCCCTCTTTTTAAAACTCTTATTTCAGCAAGAGGAATAATGACCGTAAAACCAACTTAAATAATGCAACATGGAAACATTGTACTTAGTTATATTTCCCCGCTGTGGCACAACAAATGGAGACAAGAAGTTCTCATTTTCATGAAGTGTTTCAGTGTAAATGAAAATAGTTTGGAAGTGAATGTGAATATTTATTTATAAGGAAAATGTACTTAGAGTATCAAAAGCAGAAGTATTATGTATGGTTTATGTCTTTTTCCAAAGTACGAGGTGACAGTTTAACTAGCTTATATAATTATATATTCTGCATACAAATTTATTTCAGGGGTGCTGAGATGATGATTGAGCGATGCTTCAGGCCCCAGATAAAGGGTCAAAAATCATATCCTGATAAATTCTTCTGAAATTCTGAAGACGAATGACACAGATTGAGGGAAATGTTTCTGATTACCTTACTTTCCAACACAGGAAATAGTTAGTGTGTTAAATGTCTTCTTTTTTTTTTTAATCTTTATAATATTATATTGATTTATATTTATATTTGTGCTGTAACGTCATTATTTATCCTACGCGGAACCAATGTTTACATATCAGTTCCGGGTCGGATTTATTTTTCTGTAACACACTTTCCATGGCTGTCAGGTCACAGTGGTCCTAACTTGTGTTGCGGTATCTTCTTCTCGCTGTAGTGTTACGGTTTAGCCACCGTTTATGTAAGTCATTTAAACATCTAATCACACTTTAATCACCTAATGTTTGTTTTGAATCTACAGAATCTGTTTATTGAAGTAATGTTTGGAGGAGAAGCTAACTTAGCATCGCGCTAGTTATCTATGTAGCTTTAGTTAGCCGAGTGTTACCTAAAGAACTACAAATACACTTTGTACACATGGTGTTAACATGAGAAATTATAACCAACTAAAGCAGAGACGAGTTTTCTTAAAAGGTTATTCAACATGTCATATTCAAATGAGGTATCACTCATGTACTTTAATGTTTAATGTTTTTATCTCAGAATAATAAATAGACCAGACACTGAACTCACACTATGGTGCAACAGTTTCACAATGTTTGCCTTGTTCTTTTTAATGGAACTCATCTTATTCTTTTGACACCTCCCCATATTGAAAAATATCCAATACATATTTGATCGCAACAAAAAAAAAAGTGTCCATGAGATGTAACACACCCATTCATACACCTTCATACGACGCTGACGAAGCAGTGGGAGCAACCTGGGGGTTAAGTGTCTTGTAGGGATGTAAGGATGAATCGTAAAATCGTGATAAATGGATTCAAAGGTGTCAAGATTCACATCGGTACTCTGAAAAATGAATCGCAATAATATAGTGAGCAGCTGCAGAGCAAGATTTTGAAATTGAGGACGCACCACCGTCTTTCAAATCGGAGGTGTGGAAGCATTTTGGCTTCCCCAAGACAGAAAATGAAAGAGGTGAGAAGATAACAGACGAGACAAAAACTGTGTGCAAATATTTTAAGAAGACGGGGCACTACAAAAATAACACAACCAACAAGATGCAGCATTTAATCTACAGCCCAATGAGAAGCTCCAATCACCTCCCCTAAAGGAATCTTTAACAGTCATCATTTGTCTACAGTCTCATTTTGTAAAATAAATCGTGAGAGAATCGTATTGTATCATGAGTTGAGTGAATTGTTACATCCCTAGTGTTTTGCCCTAGGACACATACGACATGTGGCTGCAGGAACCGGGGATCGAACCCTCGACCTTCCAGCTGAGCCACAGCAGTATCAAGATCACAATTTGAATCAGGATACCTTACAACCAATCAGGATATGATACATGATCACGCTCATGCTTCTGTCTGATTTTAAAGATTAGGAAGTTTTAATGCAGTGATTAGTCGTCTTTTTGGATGATGAAAGCTGACTTCTTCTGTTTTTCCCCCTAGATGTGATGTCAGATAAGCGCCAGCGTGCCAGAGTCCAGGGCTCCTGGGCCAAACACTCAGGACCAAAAGGTGATTTAAGAGTCGTTATGAGTCAGTGAATTGTTGGTCAAGAATCCCTCTCCCTACTCGCTGCTCCCCAAAGACTTGGCCCATTATTAGTTGTTTTACACAATACATTACAGCACAGTCTGTACCCAAAGCGCCCTGTTTGATACATTTTAAAAAGTGTTTGTTTTTTACAGGTTCAGTCCAAAACAACCAACAACCTAAAAGTGTCCACACTGCTCCTACTTCTTGGGGATGTGGGCCACAGAAAACGCCTCAGACATTTGAGTACCACCAGCCCGCCAAAGTAAACGACACACACACACACACACACACACACACACACACACACACAGTTTTAGAATGAAACGCTTGCCTCCTTTTTCTCTGCTGTGACATTTGTTTTTTTTCTTTTCAGCAACTCAGAGAGGCTCCACCTGAAAAGTTGATAGAGTAAGTTAAACTTTGCATTCTCGCATGATAGACCTCTCTAGAGTTTAATTTAATGTGACATCTGTTTAAAAATGATTATCAGTCCACTATCTCGTGATGTTTTTGGTTCTTATTTGGCCAAATACCAGGTCTACTAATGAACTCAATTTGGCTCTTGACAGAAATGCAGGTGATTATGAGATTAGCTGCGGACCATCAGGAATGTCCAGGTGAGTAGAATCTAAACCCTCCATTTGAAGTATGTGTATATAAAACTAGTAAATTACAAAGGGGACTACAAAACATTTCTGTGACAGTACCAAATATGTATTTATTGACTCATCTGTGATTGCATTTAAAGTCCACTAGATGGCAGTCATTGCATCAGCAATATGTATGTAGCGAAGACTAAATGTCATGCCTCCGAGTCCTACCTCACTTTTGTTTTTCATAAGAAGTATAGAGATAATAAGACAGAGATGTTTAACCATTGTGGTTTTAGATTTTTAGATGTCTGGGGTGCCTACCTCCAGACTCTTTTGAACATCAGCTACATACCCCACACCTTACTTTTTGGGTTACTTAGTCGGTGTAAGTGTGTATTTTGTCTTTCTCTCCGTCCAGGCTGCGGCTGCTTCCCGGGTTTCTCTCCCCAGACGAGGCAGACTGGATGTTCAGTAAGCTGCTAGCAGAGCTTCCTTGGTCCCAGAAGACCAACTTCAGACAGGGTGGGTACCAGCCAGGGCTGTAAGAGTAAGCAGAATATAAGGAGCTAAATGTGATCCAGTGATGCACACTGCAGGTTGAAATGGGTTTCCCCACTGCAGCTGCTTTTTCTAAGGTTTGGATCGAGATCATTTACTGAAAGCAAGTAGCTTGTCTACAAACCCATAATGACATTTCAGATTCTTTCATTTTACATCAGGGAGCTAAACAAGGACGTCCAGTCTCAGGCTGTTTATTCAATCTTATCATTGAACTGTAAGCAGAAAGAAATAAGGTCAGAAAAGAAGGTTAAAGGCATATTGAATACATGAAATATTATTCTGCTGTGATGACATCATTCTGCTGATGGGTCATTTTAGTTTTTGGTACTGTGAAGAGTATTACTTCTTCTTGTCCTCATCTCTGGGACCGGTTCATTGTACATGTAAAGAAAGTTGTTGGAGAGTCAACACCTCGACCACAGCTGCGAAACACTCTGAATTTGTTATTTGGATCAAAGAATGTGTTTGGACATTTTAAGTGCACATCTGGGTTTCATAAACACAGAATCAGTGATACACAACCAATGTGTTCACCTCAAGTAGATAGAAAGCAGAGTAATTCTAGCAAGAAGAGCATGGCTGCAGGTTTTTTGCTAAGACTAAGACAGAGTAAAAAGTTCCTGTGAAAGGAAAGAATAAGTCACATTGTACCCGGACTTCATACAGTGAGCCTGTTGAGCTGCAGTCAGACTCGGCCTCTCAGAAGCCGCCCCTCTGTCAGCTGGCTCTCGTCCATCTCGTGTGTTACTCTGCGATAGCTCCGTGGCAGAAGAATAGCATCATAAAAGACAAGTGAGCAAGATGATTCCAGCCATAGTTCACAGCTGCAGGTTGTGTAATCTCAATCCATCACTGCTCAGACTTTGTCAACAAAGTCCATGTGATGTTTGGGTTATAGAGGAAGGACTGGGAGGGGGGACCTTGTCACCAGTCACCTCTCCTACATCCTTTCTGACTTCTTTTAAACCCTGGTGACTCAGTTTTTCCGACCATTACTCAGGTCTCCCAAATTTAATCCTGTCAAGAATTTGTTTAGATTTTCCTCTGATAGCAGATCTTTACTGACAGAGTGCAATGTTTGATCCATGACCACACATATTTGAAATAATAACTCCCAGAGTCCCTAAAATAATTTAATACCATAAAAAGCCAGGGCTGCTTGAGCAGTTTGTTTTGGCCGGCCAGATGCCAGAGAATCGCTTCTTGAAAGGGAGCTGGTTGTTTCCCAGATAAACACCAAAAACCACAGAGAATAACCAAGCGGCAACCTCTGTGGTTTAAAAAATCAAACCAAGGCTGGAGTGTAAAATCCTGCAGTTCATCGAGGGTCCGCTTGAGGCTGGTAGTCAAATTCACACCACATTCAAAAAAGCCGTTTTTACAGCATAAATAAACATGTTTACAGCCTGGTACAAAAAACTAAATAGGTCTGATTAGTTATTGTCATCACTGGCTCACATTGTAGGGGGATGACTTTTTCTTTTACACATCTGTTTTGATTTTATGAATGTCACGTCTTATCCAGAGTGAGGAGTGTAGCTGACATGATTGACAGGTGAGCGCCATGTAACAGTTTGTCAGGAGGCTTAAAACCCGCCTCAGCTCCAGCTCTCAGCCTGTCGCAGGTTGACTGAAAGTTAGACTGAGACAGGATTTCCGACATGGCGGCTGCTGCTGATGAGCCTCCAGAGCCCCCTGCAGGAACAGATGGGTGACGTTACGCAGGCTTCATCTTTTAATATTTACGGTTTATGGAGAATAACAGACAGAAATTTTTTAATTGAGATGTTTACCTTGCCTTACCACAGCTACAAAAAGATTCATGTGACGTAGCAGATAATCACCGCAATATGTATTGAGAGGAATACGTGAATAATTGTGGGCTTTCATCCTCTACATACACTCGTGATCATTCAACACAAAAGAGGTCATTTAAAAACACACTACATCTTTTCTTCTCTTTTGAAGTTAAAACTGTTGTGACCCAATTACTGCGGCAAAATGCAGATGATCATCCATAATTTTTTTCCCTTTATCTGAAAGAAAAAAAAGAGACTACAGTTCAGTAAGTTTTGAGGTGAAATGAGAACGTCTCGTCAAACCTTAAGCAAAAGCAGTCTGCTCTAAAGGCGCAGAGATGTACATAGATATAGAAAAAACTACTTTTTGTTAAAAAGATCCCTTCCACAAACACATAAAATCAGCCAAACGCAACTCTTGGGAATATTACAATTATAAGTAAGACAACTGAGATGAGGGGTTTTAGCAATTATCAAAGCAGTTTCTGTGTCTGTAGCTTTAAATGTAAATGAGCTGTGTCTGACCACGCCCCCTCTCTGGAAGAGCTTGGGTGTACTCGGGTTTTCTCGCTCCATGCTCCATTGTTTACGGTGAGATGGCAGACTCAGAGGGCAGAAGAAACACCTAGCTGTGGGAGTGTCACCCACCTGGGGGAGGGGCTACTGCTCTTTGTGATGTCATGAAGGGAAAATCTCCAAACGGCCTGTTTGAGCACACATTTTCTGAAAAGTGGAGCAGGCAGAAGACGGAGAGGATGGACTTTTCTCATGATTGGGGGGTTTGTTGACAGACTAGAGACACATATTAGAGTTAGAAAAACATGGTGAAGTTAATTTGCATAATATGTGACCTTTAATGGTTAGGTTCAGCTGCTTTGGGTTATTTCAGGAGTGGAAATGCAAAGAATCTTTCCTTGGCGAGAAAATCCCACTGCCCTTTGCTCTTTCTCCTGAGTCTTGGGGTCAGAGTGGACTTTATGCGCTGAGACAAGGAGCCCTTTGACTAAATAATGTCAACATGCAAAACCACAAAGCTTTTGTTTTTCATCCATAAGAACGTTAATCACCACTTTGTTAATTTTCAAATATCAGCTCTAAAACTGGATATCAAATCTACGTTCTGCCTGAGAACTATTCAATGTGTCTGTACTAGAAAAATATCTAAATGCACTTTGAATGGACCTAGTTGTACAGATAGGCTGAAATATGTTCTAATAATGGTCTAAATTGTTTCTTTTGAGGTAAAGCTGTATTTATTTGTTTGTGTGCGTTGGTGCAGGTGAGGCGTACGACGAGCCCAGAATGACCTGCTGGTACGGAGAGTTGCCTTATACGTATGCTCGCTCCACTATGGCTCCAAACTCAGAGGTTAGATCATCTCTGTAAACATTATGGTCTTTCACTTTCTGTGTTTTTCTTTTTATTCTTAGTTTTTCTTGATTTGTTCTTTTTTGTTTTGTTGACAGTTACTCTCCTTATTTATCACCTTAAGTTACTTTCCCTTTTTTTTTTTTTAGTGGCATCCTTTGCTGTTAACCCTTTGCGGTGTGGTGGAGCAGGCGAGCGGGTGCAGCTTTAACTCCCTGCTGTGTAACCTTTACCGAGACGGACATGACAGCATCGGCTGGCACAGTGACGACGAGGCCTCTTTGGGTGACAAGCCCACCATCGCCTCGCTCAGTCTGGGCGACATCAGAGTGTTCAGCCTCCGCAAGCAGCCTCCACCGGTGAGAAGAGATCCAATAAAGCAAAAATAGTCCCCAAAAACGACTTTTGAGAGATTTTGGTAAAAGTAGAAGCAGTGATTCAAACTTGTTTTTAATCTAATGGTGATAAAGAAAGTTTTATTTTTGTTTTGCTTAACATCGACCATAAATTCCGCTCTCAGTTTTATTAAAGTAGTCTCACAAAGTGTTGGGCTTCTTAAACCTGCAGACACTCTATAATCTATAAGCAACCTTTGCTGTTTCTCACGAGCTCGTTTGACAGTTACACTTTACTCCAGGTTCAACCGTTCATCTCCTACTTCTATTTAATAAAGCAGAACTGAGCTGAAAATCCTGATCAGAAAATCAGAATAGCTACAAGGTGAAGAAGAGGAACACTGGACATAGAGTGAAGGCTTAAGTCAGGTGTTGTGTTTAGACTCAGCAGAACATTTGGACCTCTACATTTAATAGATCATGGGTTTAAATGAGTGGTTCTCTCAAAAAGCGTGTTTATACATGTTGTATACATTGTACCGAATGTGTATGTGAGTGTGTTTCTGGTGTGGGACAGCTGGACATTCTCTTCATTTTGTTTTTGTTAGGAGGAAAATGGTGACTACACGTATGTGGAGCGTATCCGGGTTCCTCTGAGTCACGGGACACTTCTGCTGATGTCAGGAGCGACACAGGACGACTGGCAGGTAAGTTCCTCCAATCGAATGAAATGACCCACTAGGCTGAAAGAATAATAAACATGATACGTGATTGATGAGGATTCAGGTTCAGGTGGATTTAAAGTCTGCTTGTATTTTTGTTTTGTTTATTTTTCATGTTTTTACTGTAGATCGATGTCTTCTTCCTTTTGCTTTTTTTGTGTGATCGTCTTGACTTGCATAAGCTACCTCAGGTTTCCTCTGTTGATACCAAACCAACTCCCTAAAACATGGATGACTAAAACATGGACGCATCTCAGTGTCTGCACCCCTTGGTTTCTTTTATTTCTTGGGCCTTTTAGCCTTTATTGGACAGGACAGCTGAGGAGAGACAGGAAATGTCGGGAGGACAGAGTAGGGGATGACATGCAGCTGAGGTCGGAGTCGAACCCACAGTTGCTGCCTCTGCACATAGGGCACGCAACATATCCGCTAGGCCACTGGTGCTCCCCACCCCTTGGTTTCTGAAGCAGAGATTTTAAGCCCAATGATGGCGGTCTGCATTTTGGAAATGCTGTCTGAAACTAACCAAGAAACAGGCAAAGGGCTGGAGCTGAGGCACACTTCCTAATTGGCTTCATATTTCAACACTGGAGGATGTCGCCTTTGAAGAATCCTTGCTTCTGTCATTTTCAAAAACATCTGCACTTTATCCCTGTAAAAAACAGAGTAATCCAGTTGAAATGCAAAATGAATGTTACTACTTTAAAGCTCATCTCATATGCACCGTAAAATTATTTGTATCTGCCATTGACAAATGTACCACCAAAGAAAAGAAAAAGATGTTCAATAATAACAACTAAATATTAACAGATAATATATTGAAATAGACTTTGAGCTAAACTTTCATGGCAACAGAAACCACAGTCAGGTACCTCATGCCACCTTGAATAATCAGAGTAAATAGGCGTGCTCTGGAAACCTCAACCTGGATAAGGTCACATGAAGACCTCACTCACCTGCCCTGATCTGTGCATGCGTGCGACCGACTGGGCTGGAGAGAGAACAGCAGAGCTTCAGCATAATGAGAGTGATTTGCTTGACAATGGAGACAGAGGACAGGTTTATACGAGTGCATGAAAGAGGATGAGAGGCCTGGAGTGTGAGTGTGTAGCTGCTTTCTGATGGAAGCCGTTTTTGTTGCACTCAGCGGTGAGTTTATGTGCTTTCACAATAGTTTTAATGTCACTGTAAGTAAACCCTTTAAGCCTTTGGAAGAGTTCATGTCTGCAGGCATTTACAATTGGGAGGAAAGCTGGTATGGGATTTTTGCAAAGTTAAACCTCCATGGCTGAGAAAGTTGGCCTGCACTGAAATGACAAAAAAAAACGCATTTCCTTAAGTGGCCACTTGAGGCTGGCTCCAAGAGTGAATCAATCCCTATTAAAGCTCTTAAGTCCGACCGGAAACAAAGGGTGCTGATAGGCAAAGCACAACATTGACAGCTGTTCTTGAGAGCTCTAATCAGCCTCAAAACCATCCTAAATATCGCCATCGTCAATTTCAAACAAAGCCATCGTCATCATTATCATCATTATCGTCATCAATAATATCAAGTACGTAAGTGTTCATGAAAGAGCTGGGTATTTAGCTTTCTCTTAAAGGGACTCTGCAGATTGAATGGAGTTTGGTACTTTCCTTCCACCACCAGGGGGCGACAGAGAGGAAGAGTCTAGTTAGATACTTAGGGCCCTGTTGTGAAGGTTGGATCAGATGCCTTTCATTGGCAGAGCAGAGGGCGGGAGGGAGGGAGTGTAGACCTGGATGATAGTGAAGTGATGGGAGAATTTCAGAGACTGCTGGAGGAGTTCAAGCTTTAAAGGATAAAAAAAAAAAAAGAAGGTCACATGTGTTTTATGGTGACGCCTCCCCGAGTATCTGAACAAAGGTTTCATCTCCCTCTTAAAGATCCTGCCAGAGAAAGATCACAGTGTCCATTAATTTTCTCTCCTCGTCTGCCTAATGAAACCTTTTGGCTCAAATGGAAAACTTTGTAAGCGAGTGCTAGATATTTAACTAAGCCTGTGCACCCTGCTGAAGCACTTCATTTGTTTTGAAAAGGGATAAAGGTGTTTTCTTTCTGCATGTTCCAGTCTTTCTTTTGGCAATGACGTGGAGAAAACAAACCTTTCCCCTCCTCCTGAGATGTAGGGGAAGAAGGAGTGTGTGTTTGTGTGTCTTTTAAGCTGCTCATTTTAAAGGCAGGGTTGATAACTTTCTCCAGATCCACTTTTTCTGACTTTGGTTGAGATTGTCTTTAGGTCCTGACAGAAATGAATAACTCATGTTCTCTGAAAAAGGAACAAAGAAAATCCGTCATCTGTAGCAGTTTGTAAGCCTGTAAAAACTTCCACCAATGTCTGCCACGAGGTACCAATCTGATGAACCAATCAGGCGCCTCCCTGTCTCCCTGCTCGTTCTCTACCTCTTGCGTGCTCTAACTCACACTCAAAGCACGTCACAGAAGACAGAGTTTATACTGTGAGTTTGTCGTTGGCCTTTGTGAGTTGTAAAATATGTATGATGATAAAGTTTAGTGTTTACTCTGCATTCATGTCCTTTGTTGTTGTTGTGATTCTTTCTTTCTTGCTTTTTATTCGTATTATATTTTTTTTCTTTTCTACCCGCTGTTATTTGCGTCCCCGCTTTCATGCTGTGAGCTCGACGTCACTGTAAATGAGGGAAACCTCAGTGTCTGTCGAGTTAAAGTAAAGGGTTTGAATTGAATTGAAAATATAAAAATACAAATGTTTGTGCGTCTCTGTCTCCACCAGCATCAAGTGGCTAAAGAGTACCATGACCGAGGACCTCGCATTAACCTGACCTTCAGAACCATTTACCCGGAGCCGGAGGGCCACAGGGCAGGGACCAAGCTGAGATTCACAGCCAAGCAGTCATAAACTCCCCCCCCTGAGAGGCAGGTACTTTAGACACAACGACGTTTGATTCAGGGGAGTTTGAGTTTAAGTGGGACTGAACCTGATAAGGGCCGACATCAGCTTTTCTGAAAGGAGTTGTGTGACTGTGGAGATCACACAGGGACGGTTTGACTTTCAGCTGCACCTGTATTCACCTGTTGCACAAACAGACGGACATAATACAGAGAGACGACAGATATAAAGAGTCCAAATAAGACCCTGAAGACTTTAAAAGTGTTTACTACATACTTTAAATGTATTTGTTCATTTAAAACAGATAGTTATTTATGTTCATTAAAAAAAAAAAAAAAAAAAAGCATGTTAGTGTTTCAAACTTGTACTTTGACCCAAACAGCTGGTCATGAGAAGTGTGTTTCTGTACACAGGCTCACTGTTGATGTGACCTTAAATGATTCCCCGCCTTGTTTCTCTTTGGGAGCTTTTGGAGAAAAAAACATGTGCTATTAAAAGTTAAGGAGCTGCTAAAAAGGCTAATTAAGCCAATTACAGCTCATGGGTAATGAGCCTCCCCGTGTGTGGGGAGTCTGTGGTCCTCGGGGGCAGGCGGCCCAGGTTTCGGTTACAAATCTGTCCCGTCTTTCCCACTCTCTCCTGCCCTGGTTTCCAGCTCTGTTCACTCTCCTCATTCTCCAGTGGGGGCACGAGGGGCCCAGAGAAAAAAAAAAAGGAAGAAATTCAAGTATTTTCAAACCACAGTTTAAAGATAGATTCTGTGTATACGATCGATAATCAAAAGAAAGGAAGAGTAAAATGCTTCATGAGGCAAATTTCCTGGTACTTGCATGCCTACTGTTTAAAGGACTTTTGTACTTTTCCAATGTCATCTTTGCATCTGAAACTGCATACATTGAGGAGAGCAGGGGGGAGATAAACGTAACCTCAAAGGCCCACATGAAGGGACATTCTGCCCTAAAGAGAAGAAAGTTGTGTTTTTGATCGCTGTGGTTTTGAAATAAAATAAAATAAACGTTTTTGAATTCTCTTCTATTGTGTCCTTTGTTGCTGCGATGCATGATAAGCATTAGGTGATTGATACAGTGTATATTTATTCTTGTCATTTTGAGCTTTGATATCCTTGGGGGTAAACATTCTTTATTGATAGGCAACTTAAACTGTAAACACCGTCGTGTGCAAGGATGTTTGTCATGACAACATGATGCCACAAAGGTACATCGTGTTTACCAAATACCGAGAGCACTGAAAGGTTCTCTGCAGGACCTCTGAGACTGACAGCCCGTCTTGTAGTGAAGTGATGGAAACAGTTTCCTGCTTCATTACTTCTCGTTCATGATGTGGATGTAAACTTCCTCGCGTTATAGCTTGAAGTTCAGTCGTTCGTGATGCCCTAAAGAACCGTCTCAACAGCACATACTTCTGTGATGCCCTCTACTGGTACTACAAACAATCTGTAGGAAGACTTTAACGTACTCAAACTTCAGCAGCCAAAGTCCTGACACGTACTGGAACATTTGAACACAACACTCAGGTCCTCAAAACACTCAACTGGCTCCCGGTACAACACAGAAAAGAATCACTTTTTCAGTCCATAAAGCTCTTAATGGTTCAGCTCCTGAGCACATTTCTGACCTGCTCACATACGACAACCCGACCCGGCCCCTCAGGTCATCAGGAGGAGGTCTCTTAAGCCGTACCAAGCATTAGATCAAAGTCCGGAGAGGGGGCCTTTAGTTACTGTGGCCCTTCTCTCTGGAACAAACTCCCTGCTGATCTGAGGTCCATCACTACGGTCTCTACTTTTAAAGAGTCAATTCTCTCTCAAGCATACGAGTAGTTACTATTTGTATGTGTGTTTGTGAGTGTGTATGATCACTTGTGCAGTAATTGATGTTTGCGGTGTGTAGGACTTTATCGGGCACTCTCAGGATTTGATTTAAATCAACATAATGAACATTCGATCAGTACTAGTGTTAGCGCTAGCCTCGTGGCTAACATTAGCTCCCTCTGCCTCTGCAGCCGACTGAAACAAGTTTGTTAACAAGCTTTTGCAAGCATCCTAACTCAGTGCAGGTCCTGGAACGGCTATACTGACGGTGACATAACTGGCACATGAGTTAAGTTCACTGGGCACGCTTATTTCTGTAACATTACAAATGAAAATAGGCTGACATTTCATATTTGAACAGAATGAAAAAGTCTTTCTGTAGTGTAGTGTGGCTCAGTATTTTAGCTATTCCCACCAGCATTCAGGCTGTTTGTTATTGTTTCCTTTGCTTTTTCACTATGATACTATACTAAATGTGTACCATAATTAACAGTGTTTGTGGTTTGATGGAAGATTAAACATTGAAGTGTTAAACCCTGAGGCGGCGGCAGCGGCGGCTCCTCCGGGTGATTCCTGCTGATATTTTATATGTTGTCATATTTAGCCCTTAGGTCACTGACCGTGTAACATCAACTGGCTGGTTCATGTCCAAGCCATACCTTTCCCAATCAGTGGAGTTTATTAATAGTTGTTTGTGTAGTATGGAGTTTCAGAGTCAAATTATCTGATGTTTAATAAAAGACAGGCCTTATGCAACGGTTTAGACTCAACGGCCGGGAGAACGTCTTTTCTATTTCTCTAGTATCAAACGGATAGAGTCAGAAATCGGATAGAGAAAGTGGAGAATGACATAATGTGAAAAGGAGCCGCAGGTCGGAGTCAAAGCCGGGGCGCTTGTGGTCAAATGGTTAATTTGCTGGACCCATGTATGGAGGCTGTTGTTCTGGAAGTGGCCTGCCCGGGTCCTTTCCCGCATTTCATTCTCCTCTCTCTCTCTCTCTCTCTCCCCCGGATTTCTGACTATCCACTGTCCTATCTTTTTAATGAAGGAATTGAAAAGTCCAGAAATAAATCTTTGAAACTATCCCGAGCCACCTACTTGGAGGACTAGCCTCAGTTCATAGGGTGCACTCCCCATCTTTAAGGGTGGAGGAAACCAAAAACCAAAACAAATTGATATAAGTGATCCAGGTCCAACTCGTATCAGCTTGTGCAGTGTTTCACATCTTCACTGAAACTGACTGACCTGTTGCAAAGTAAACACAACTTTCTGCTGCACTCTTTCTACTTGTATCCATAATTACCACTGACCAGCTACTTATTGTAGTTTGATGAACATTTTATATGTTTTGATTTATCACGCGGCGGGTTAAAGATTCTGTTTTGCGATTCAGAGGTACTAGCGAGATTAATGAGTTAACAACTTACTGTTGTGTGAGTCTTTTTCAAATACATTTAAATACTTGTACATGAGTAAATGCTTGTGCTTTTGCTACCTCTTATTAATCGTATAAAAAAAGTCACAGCATATGATTGGGAAACTCACATACACCATATTTAATAATCGGTAACTCTGTGCTAAGGCTCATCTTCTCTGTTTTTGTGAGTTAAAACTAAACGCCACATGAAACTGATGACAAACTATTAACTCACTGCAGCTTTTACTCAACACAATGTACCTTTCCAACAGTACAGCAGTCACTATCATTACCATGGCAACCGCCTTTGCTGTCCAATCTAACCCTTGCCTCACATGCCAGCCATTAGAATCTCTCCTCAAACTCCTGATTGGCGCACGCTTTTACACCTGGCATCATAAATGCACCAACTTCTTTCTTGACTCTCCCACAGCACAACCAGAAAACAGATGTTTAAGTTACACATGACAGAACTGCAGACTGCACGTCGGCTTTTGTAGACTCACACTGTGTAATAGGATCAGCAGACAGACTTTCTCCTTGCAGGACCCTTTTTTTTAAGGTGTGTGTGTGTGTGTGTGCGTACGTGCGTGCGTTCGTGCGTGCGTGTGCGCGCGTGCACGCTCAAGTTAACGAGGAGGACACACAGTGAGTAAGCAGGTTGTGTAACAGGTCCTCAGCCTTTTGATGGAGCAGTGCAGGTGAGGGACACCCCACATGCTGTGTCTGGTTGTTACCAGCTCCTTGATATGGGGCCTCGTGAGGGGCACAGATCGGGATATTTTGTACCAGAAGAGAACATCTGAAACAGGTCTGAAGCATGCAGAGGCTTTTTAGGTCGGGTACAATCACTTCTATCTGAACCAGTTCTCTCGCCCGCTTCCATCACTGCAACACCTGTTGGTTTGACCTGATAACTGCTCTCATATCTGGCAAACCGAGGGGCGTCCAAAACGGCCATATGGGGGTGCCTTAAAACCGCCTACTATCTCTGGTCGGAGCCAAAACCAACCATTCAGGTCCAGAATCTAAACTTAGAAGGATGACAAAATGCGGTTTCCACAAGTGCTCTAATATTTGACGATGTTTAGCTTTTTTTTTAGTTTCAGTCATATTCTTGCTTTCTCTCTTTGTTTATCTTTTTTTGAACATGTAAAGGAAGTTTTGTAAAAAAAAACAGGTGCTACATTTTAACGGTGTAATGTAACAACAATGCAAAAACTTTGCCGGTTATCAGATTAGAGTTATGTCCCAAATAATTGACAAATGTCCTAATCCTGTTCCACTATATGGGGAATTCAAACCACTCATCAGTTTATCTGCATGGTCTTCCATTGCAGTGGATGGTGTAATATAGATAGTAACCATACGTTCTTTTTTTCCCCACAGTGCATTGCTGCATACTTTGGGTCCACAAACAGTGTTTTAAAGTTCTGTGTAGACATTCGGACAGCACTACAAAACGTCTTACTCGTAGTATAGACGATTATTTATGCTATTTTTGGACAGAAACATTGTCTTCCTGTATCTGCAGCACTTTCCCCGCTCTGTCTTGTTATCGTTGTCGTTTCCCGCTCTGCCCGGAAAGGTGGAAAGGAACTCGGCCTGTGACCTGAAATCAAACCAACGAGCTGCCCGGCATTCCTGGGCCAGCCACTGTTTACTCGATCCAAATCCCGACACCTGTTACGCAGAGCTACAAAGCGTTTGGGCTTACAGGAGCTGCATCAGAGCTGCGGCTGCTGCACACTCCTTTTAGCTCTGCCGTCAGCCACTGGAGCCGATGTTTGGATCACAACCAATACGGTGTCGGCTCAGAAAAGTCCCTGTGCATGCCGTGAAATGACTTCCAGGCACCTTTTTTTGTATTCTCTTATTAGCAGACAATGCACAGTGAGCTACCGGACCTCGTTGGATTACAGAGCTTTGTGATAAGTTTGTTTGGCTTCATGACATTCTGATCCACAGGGATTTAGGAATTAATCCAGCGGGTAATTTAAAACCATGTGTATAAATTCAGATGCAACAGAGTTATGTCATGTTATAATTAGGTATGGAAGTGACCTGTAATAAATCTGAGTTTTTTTAAATAAAGCACCATATGTTGGTGTTAAATTTATCAAAACAAGTTAGTATGTTCTTAACTTGAATGCAAAGCTTTAGATGATATTGAAAGTGAAATATCTTAATAAAGTCTTAATTTTACCTCTAAGAAAAATATGAGCTTGACTTCAGTGTCTTTATAATTGACTCTGCAAATCTGTGGTCGACTTGTTGCAATGGTGCATTTTTATCAGCAACACCAGCGTCATAGCGCTGAAGACAAAAACTGTCTCGACTATGCAGTTGTATTTTACGATGGCAAAACTTTATAGTTCTTTGAACAGTAACAGATTAAGGCTTTTTTTAGTGCTACACACTCGTGACTTTCTTGGAAGAAGTGCTCCCTGAGTGAAACACACCGTAAACAAGTTCAGTGACAGAGTGTGCACTGAGAAGAGAACATGAGCTTCTGTGTGCAGACGAACACGATGTCTGCAGGTCAATCACATCTCAGCACTGAGACTGTCCCTGTCACTGTCACTGTAGTGAACCTCCAGAACCTGCAATCTGTGTGTCAGTGAGATAATTCCTTTAATTGTCTGTTTGCATTCTTAAACCTGTACCCTGTAGGTGCTCTGTATAGGTTGTTGTAAATCTTTGGCTGTACATGTGGTTTAATTTGTTGTAAGTGCAGTCTGGAGTCATGCTGGGATTTGCTGGGAAGCTGCTCTGGGAACGAGCTGACCGATTCCCTTCACCCTCCCCTCTCCTCCCCTCTCCTCCCCTGGGCTTCATGGCTTAAGTTCACTTTCTTTCCCTCTGCCTCCTCCTCCTCCTCTTCCTTCTTCTTCCTCTCTTTCACCTCCTGCACCTTTAAGCCCCTTCATCTTCTCTTGTCCATGCCTGTCCTGTGTCACCTTCTCGTCTGTTTTTAATCCGGTTTTGGTCAGGTTGTGTCGTTGGTTTGGCTGCTGCTACCTCTCTCTAGTCGAGCTGTGAAAGAGGGACTTGTCTCCCTGAAAGTGATTATTTCAGATCACACACACATTGCATTTCTTGTTATGACTTACAAGGAGTCTCTTTAACAATAACTAATAACAATAACAATAACTGGCTATGGTAAGTTGTGGTTTGTATCTGCATGGACACAAATATATGATAGAAATTACATTTTAACACAGTTGTGGAAAGATAAAGCCTCACGTATATCAGCTTCTGTTCAAGAGTTTGAACGTGCTGGTTTGATGTTCCCAGCTGGAGGCTCTTTTTTTAGATTATGGACGTTTTTAAGGAGTATTTTGATTATTTTTTTTCCAGAAGGGACAATGACTTATTGTATTTTATGTTGCTGAAACTGATGCTGATATATGCACATTTGTTCACCTATTTGGAGAAAACCTCTCTTGTGAAAAAGTCTTTCTTGTGGTGGAATACACATAAATTATTAAGGACTACTTTTAGATGGGACCGAAATGTGTAGATGATGGTTGGGGTGAGTCCAGGTGGAAAGAGAGGTGGGATTTTAAGACCTGAGAGCACCAGGTGCTCTGAATCGGCCTAGCTGATTCCTCTAGGAACAAGGGAGACGGAAACTTTAGTACAACCAGACTATAAAAGGTAGGGCAGCGAGCGTCACAGGAACATACAGTATGTTTTCTTTTCATTATTTTATCGAGGTTATAAAGCACACAAACACGAGGGTGTAAATGCATCGCCAAGCATGTGAGAGGAGTCCAGTTTGATTTGATGAGTGTGCCAACATTAGGATTGGACGTGGGGCAGACATGAGAGCAGGTGATAAATGGATTAAATGTATCAAAGCTAATAAGCTTTACAATTCTTCCAAAGTTAGAGCGACTTCCTCGGGTCATGTATCAATCTTTGATGTCTTCATTTGAGTGTTTTTGTTCTAATTCCGGGAGAATCAGAAAACATGACCTCGTTTTCTGATATCCGCCCCTTGTCCTGTAGAGTCACGTCTTTCAAGCTGCTTTCCTGTGTGTGATCAGCTGGCATTAATCCCATGTTAACAGACATGTCATCAGTGGCGTCCTGAGGACATAAAAAACTGAACAGATTGAAATGCATCTCATAAACAAAAATAAAAAACATGATTAATAAATGTTGAGTATTCTCTGATATATCCTGTAGGTCTCAGCTGTGGGTCCTTAAACAGCAGCGTCTTTATTGGCAAATAAACGGCCACAGGAGGAATTTAATCCAACATGATGAGTGAGTCACACCAATGTTTCTCCTTTGAGCACTAATAGGAATGGAAACTGAGCATATGAGGACAGAAACTCTCAGAGGCTTCCCATAAAGGACACACAGTTGTTGTTAGAATACTCGGCAGAGAAGATGGAGGGGCATATACCAGGAAACAAAGCCCGCTAGTGGATGGAAACTTAACCCCTTCATTAACCATGTGCCCCCTGACACTGACCTGGATACAAATCTGGATTGAAGTACCCTGTCTGTTCTGTTATGAATGTTATAGGAGAGATAGTTAAACACTGATTTCCAAACCAGAAACAAAATGACAAAGGGCGTTAACAACCGTACAGGACTGCACATGAACTTATCACATTAAACAAAATCATTAAAATACATAATTAAAGCATCACATGATTACTTTTCATGGCATAGTGAGTGGGATTTTTGTGAAAAACACTGTTGATAAATACAGAAATAATCCCTCTAAATCCAATTTAAAGGTCACATATTATTCAAAATACATATTTTTTTAACACTTATATACTCTATGTCCATAGCCTGTCTACAAAACCCCCAATTATTACTTTGAATTATGTCTTTTGCCTGCTCGACTTTTCAGAAAATGTGTGCTCAAACAGGCCAGTTGGAGATTTTCCCTTCATGACATCACAAAGGGCAGTAACCCCTCCCCCAGGTGGGTGACACTCCCACAGCTAGGTGTTTGTTCTGCCCTCTGAGTCTGCCTTCTCACCGTAAACAATAGGACATTGAGCGAGAAAGCCCGAGCCACCCAAGCCCTTCCAGAGAGGGGGCGTGGTCAGACACAGCTCATTTACATTTAAAGCTACAGACACAGAAACAGCCTGTTCTGAGCAGGGCTGAAATAGAGGGGTTTATAGCTGTCCTATCATTAAAATTAAAAAAAAGGCCTAAAATGTATGAATAATATCTGCAGGGATTTACATTCTGCTTTTTGCTTGATCGTTCTCTCTTTTTTGTGTCGACCTATCACATATGCACGTCTTCTCTGAGCAACTTGGCGTAAACAGATACAGACTTCCTGGAAGGGAATCCTTCTCAGTCTTCATGTCTCAGACTATAAATAACTGTGTTGTCCCTTTGGTGTCTTGACACTGATGCAGTCTCCAGAGAGGGAGGGCAGGAGAAGCAGGCTAGCCCCCCCAGGGATGACATGTTTTATTTACCCAAACATTGCCTCCACTACTGTGATATTATGTAACTCTTATTGCTTTTGCTGGAATTTTTATGAGCATGTGAAGCAGTGCAATGATAAAACTGCAACAAATAAAACATAATTGATAATAAAAACACTTAAACAAATGTCTCCAGCACCTCTCAGACACAACTCCTGCAAAGATCCCTTATTCTAAACTCCATCAAATATCAAGAATAGCTGCAATGCTATTACTTAAGTGTTACCAAAATCAATGTCATTTACATTAAAGGACCAATATGTAAGATATCTACTGAATTACATCGTAAAATTACCTTCTAAGTTTAGATTCTGGTCCTGAATGGTCTATTTTTGTTTTGACCAGAGAAGTATGCGGTTTTAAGGCATCCCCCTCGCCCCTCTGTTTTCCATACAAATGGCCACTCAAACATATGTTTCAGTGATTGAAGCAGGTAAGCAAACTGGTTCAGATATAACTTATTTTACCCGACCTTAAAAGCCAAGTAAGAGGCCTGATAACCTGAAACGTGGTCAAACTAGGATAGATGTTGGAGATGCTTTTTTAAAAATGGAGAGAGGTTAGAACGCAGAAAGGTTTACAGACCGATGCAGAGCTGGCTAAACACTGAAGCTTCAGTATCCTCATGGCAACCTGCGCGCACTTTGACTTTGAGGGGGCGGGGGGAGACAGCTCTCAGTTTTGAATTTGAACTGCACTACCCATTTTAAACACTAGCTGTCAGAGTTAAATATTGCTCCTTCAAATATATTTAGTATAGTTATTTGAAACTACTCGTACCGATGTTTGGATGGGAAGGTGGCGCTGGAAAAAAGCGAGGGGTTAGCAATGCCAAATTTATCAAAGCTATAGAGTCGACACCGGTGGATAATTAATAAGCTGGTAAATAAGCCAGTTTATTTTAAGCCAAAACAGCTTGTGTAACAATTTGTTGATTGTTTTCTGACGAGGAAGAACTAAATACCTGAATTAACTGAGATAAAACCTTGCAGACAGAAAGCGCCTAGCATGCATAACTTGCAGTCTTCATTCAGTCTAAACAGATGGTTTTGTATAAATTTTCAAACTAATGCAGATTTCATGAATAACAAAATAGGCTGTAGAGACAAAAAGTAACTATTTAGTACCAGGTTGTAAGCATGTTTAATTATGCTGTAAAGATTAGCATTTTATTATGGGACCTTAGGGGGATTGACTCACTTTTGGATCCAGCCTCAAGTGGCCTCTTGAGGAACTGCATTTTTTTTGGGCACCCTGGTGTTGGCGCCGTTTCTCAGCCCAGGAGGTGTGCACTTGGCTGCAGTGAGTGTTTAGCCTCTGTAATCATGAAAAAAATAAAGCAGGAGGAAAATGTGTGCCTGATTCAAACTTTTAAAGTGAAAACATGGTCTCATACCAACACCTTAAAGGCTTTTTACGCCTTTATTGGAGAAATAGGATAGTGGATAGAGTCAGAAGTCAGGAAGAGAGAGAGTAGGGAATGACATGTGGGAAAGGAGCCACAGGCCGGATTTGAACCCGGGCTGCCCGCTTTGAGGACAACAGCCTCTAAATATGGGGCGAACAAACTAACCACTAGTCCACCGGGCGCCCTATAGTCAAACAGTATTGTAATGTGCAGACTCATACTTCTGAAGCAGGGAGAGAAGACATACACTACCTGAGCTGTTATGTGACTTACCAGCTTTGGCTCCCTATCTCCCCCTGACATTTGGGTTGTTATGGTAACCGGGGCGTCCTGTCACAGCGGGTACAGGGTGATTTGCCTGTGCGGGAATGCAGCCTGCAGCGTGTACCTCACCTTATGACCCCTGGGGACCGGGATAAATGGATTTTCCTTTCCACTTTCCCTCTCCCTCGTTTTCTCTCATTCTCTTCTCCCACAGTCACTCAGTGGAAGTTATTGTTCAGTACAGACTTACATTTTATGTTTGTTAGTACGGTACATACTATATTTACTTACTATAAATTCAAACAAAGCTGCATATTTGGAAATTACATTTTCAGTATGTCCCCTTTCAAATTTTACCTGACTAACCCAAGCAGCTCCAGACCTTTCACACCAAAATCAACCTGCACAAAATTAACCTTCAACTCCAAAACACACCTAAAAACAAATAAATAAAATAGTTTAAAACAAGAGAAGGATGCCACACAAGGGATCCACAGTATTTATTTCAGCTGTGTTATCTTTCTAAGCACATTTCTAAGAAGATGTAGGCAGTGTGTTAATGAAATTCAGATGCAACGACTTCTCAAGGTTATTGTATAAAAGCATTATTTTATTTCATTTCATGTGTTAATTTCTAGTAACCTTCTCATAATACAATTAGAGGGAGCATCAAATTTCCATGCCATTGTTTTTACACTCCTCTCATCCACACAGTCATTAAGGTTGTTTTTTTTATTTGTGATCTCTGGATTGGATGGGAGATATTTTCCCATATTTCAGAAAGTGAAGATTGTAATGCCTGAGAAGGTTAGAAGGAAGATATGCTCGCAAACTTGCTCAAATGCCACAAAAAGATTTTACTCCATCCAGGTCAAAAAATTGCGATAAGAGGTCTTCTTCAGGTGATACGTTTGAAGTTTTCTGAAATAAGCGAGAGTAGAAATTACATTTTACAAGCGAGTGTGTGGTCCTTCATCATTCTGCTGTTTTTCCACATCCCTGCACCTACGTGATGTGTGTAAAACTACCTAACTGTTTGTTTGTGTTCTTTTGTGTTTGAGAAGAGTAGTGCAAGCTTTAAAAACAAAGTAAAAAAAATGTGATTTCATTCATGTTCACGAGCAGGTCTCTTTCACCAACAGAGGGCGCTATATGAATTACAGCATTATCGTCTGTCACGCGGTGATGCACGTACATGCGCAATGATTTTCCAGTTGAGTGACCATCTTGTCTTCATAATAAATCTTTTCCACAAGCGTTTGATAACTGCATTTGAGGGATCAACACAATATATATCTATCTCTCTCTGCAGATTGAACATAGACTTAAGAAAGATATCGGCTGAGATATCAGTTTCATATTTTTTTCTCCCCAAGGGGGATATCGTATCGACCCCCATGAATCCCATATCTGTCGGGCCCTAGTACATATCATGATTGTTTTGCTAAAGGCCATCACTGTCTGTCGGTGGTCGTATTTTTGCACAGATAACCCGCTGAGTGTTGGCTCCAGGGTTCTTGGTTCCTGACTCTGTACTGTAAACATCATGTTTAAATAGAGTGTGATTTAAAGAACTGTTGTGTCCATTTGCGTCTCCATGACTTAATTTACAGTCTGCCTTTGACTGCACCCGGGGGCGACTGAGTTGTAATCAAGTGGGGCAAAAGAGTTGTAAAATGCCATTGTAAACAGACCCAGGACACACGTAGGCTTTAATAAAGTAAACGTCTACAGAAGTGATCCTAAACAAACCTCGGTTTGGTGCTGATGATGCTGTTATTTTTCTGTGGCTTGGACCATTGTTTCACAGCATTGGAAGAGTAAGCTGACTCACATATACTGAGATCCACTCATGTTTGCAATGTTCTCTGAGTTATTACAATGAAGATGTATTCTATATCGAGACACACTGCATTGCCTGAGCCTTATCATGGTTGTATTTCTCTGCGGTGGTGTCGTCCATGCCAATAATACAGTCGGTCCATGAACTAATCATTTACATCAGAGCTGTAACTCTACACACTGACTACACACAAACATACTGTACACACACACTTACACTCTTACATTCTAATGAAGTGGACTATCCTGAAAGTTGAGCCCGCTTGTTAATTAGAAAGACTCCCATCTGATTCCTTTTTCCAGTTGGTGCCCTTGTTTCCGACCACGTTTCATAACCAGGACTGTTTTATTTATATACGTATTGTGCCGCTTACACTGGCTCATGTTCCGACTATACTTTGAGATGTGCTGCTTCAAGCAACTTTACTAAATGCTACTCTACTAATAAGTAGACATGCGTTAAATTAACAAGAGCAGGTAGATGAGGAATGTAAAACAAGAAGCACATTTTGCATTTATGTTTTAAAGAACAGTGCCACAGTGATTCTCAAATCAAGCCTTAATTTTCCATTCTTCTTCCAGCTAGTCGCAGAAACGTGCTCAAACTAGGATCAATATTGGAGATGCTTTTGAAAAATGGAGAGAGGTTAGAACGCAGAAAGGTTTACAGACCAATGCAGAGCTGGCTAAACACTGAAGCTTCAGTGTCCACCACATGGCAACCTGCATGAGCATCGACTGTAGAGAGGAGGGGGCGGGGTTAGACAGCTCTCTCTAATGTTTTGAATTTGGACTGCAGTACCCATTTTAAACACTAGGTGTCAGCGTTACATACTAAAGAAGAAAAAATGGTATGTCGTATCGTATTTCATCATTGGATTAGATATGAAAATAACTTTTTTAATCAATAAATCTATTTCATTTAAGCATTCTGGTTTCTGAAAATGCTCGTAAAACATGTTAGATCGATAATTAAGTGAAAATATAATTCATGGGAAATATTGCATTTCAAAGAATACACTTGTACTGATTATTATTTGACAAAACTTTGGTGAATATTAGGTCTTTGGTGGTGTTGAGTCTTTGGATAATAATATAATCATCATGTCAATGATATAGACATATGTCTTTGTCTGTTGTAGAATTTGTAGGAGCATCAGTTTGAATGATTTCTGAAGGTGTTTTAATTTATTTTTTGTAGATATTAAGTTGTCGATAATGTCATGGTAATTATGGAATCTCTCGAGTGAAATAACCGGATATTGAAGTCAACAGATTTGTGAGTAATATAGTTTATTTGTGGACACGCTTCAGAAACAGGCAACATTAATATGGCTTCTTATATTAATGTGACTTTTAATTGTTTTAAGAAAATTGCCTCGATTTGAAATAATAAAACTCTTAACAGCCTGATAGACAGAAGGAAAAGGATGTTATTCTTGGCATTGTTTTTGTCTCATGATGTCCTTGTGTACGACACATGAAGACACAGGCAGGGTCAAACAAAGACGACCCAGAGGACACACTCATCTCCTGGCAAACAAAGTTCCCGCTCGTAAACATGACCATTACTCTGCAAGCTACACAAAATCGGCCAAAGAATGACATAAAATAAAAAATCATAAAGACACTACATGTGAATGCCTTCATGTCCGGTTTAAAAGAATTCATAACCATCATGTGATGTCACTTGACCGGCAGCTGTTGGCCTGATCGAGGATGACCTTACATCTTCTTAAAATAGAGCAACGGGGTATTTGCAAGTTCACTTACAGGATTTACTGCCCCGCAGAATGTGTGTGTGTGTGTGTAAGCGTGAGTATCAGAGACAAGACATAGGAAGACCTGCTTGGTCTCGCTCGTGAAGGAAAGCGTGACAGAAGGAGGGAGATGTTTAAGCACATAACGTCACTCCTGAAAACTCCGCTGCAGAGGAAAGCCGATGAGCTCAACCCCTGAAATGCAAAAAAGTTGACGCTTCATCGCTAGTGATCGTACGCTGCATGATGCATGCTACTGTTGGTGATACCACAAGTTAATATTAGTCTC
This sequence comes from Labrus bergylta, assembly GCF_963930695.1. NCBI lineage: Eukaryota > Metazoa > Chordata > Actinopteri > Labriformes > Labridae > Labrus > Labrus bergylta. The sequence continues at coordinate 15,894,472 of NC_089201.1, read as the reverse complement.
TATGATGACACTCAAGTTTCCTGAGCTTCTCGTGTTTGTGTTCATGTTGTCATGTTCACTATGACATTTACAAAATCCACAGACCAGGGACGCGGGAAGGGTGCTGAGGGTGCGGCAGCACCTCCTAATCATCAGCTTCTGAGAAAGTTGACCCTGATGTTTCCCTCCCTATTGTGGGAAATATAATTGTAGTACACCATAATGTGTGATGGCTTTAATGCCCATTTACTGTAGCCTAATAGTCTGAGACAATGCTTCTCTCTCATGGTGGAGGCTTGCATTGTAATTTTTTTTTAATTTTTAATTCTCTCAGTCTTGACCATACTCTGTCAGTCACATATACTCGTAGCCACATTTGACCAACAAAAAGTATCAAACATTGGAAAAGTCTCGTACCGAACCCTTTTATTAACAAAAAGTGAACAAAAGGTAGCAACATTTTGATATACCGTGCAACACTTAAAGGTATAGTATGTAAAAGATTATCTAAATTAATTAAAAATTGACTGAACTTGTTATGTGGCAGAGAGAATCACTCCCATGATTCCCTGCGAGCCTCGACGTAATCAATGACAGTCCTGCTCAGGGTCAGCCCTATGTTCCCTCAGCATCAGGGCTGACTATAATGCACATTATGTGTTGTTGCATGCCCCTACCCATTGTATTTTATGTTTTGGATATGTGACCTTGTATTCATTGCTCCGATAATACTGAAGAAACATAAGCCTGAGGGAACATATACACGCTTCCTCATGCTCAACCTGTTACAGTCTGAGCAGACCAGGAGAAAGATCCACAAACATTACAGCCTTACCAGCAGTCCCAGCATCATCAGGTCAACAAGCTACGTCATCTGAGCGGTAAGTGTTATGACTACATTTATCAGTGTCTCTCCTGGTGGCAGCATGTCAGGGTTAGTGTACACAGGATTACCGGAAGGTAGAAATCTGGCCTCAAATCTTCCTAATTATGTTGTTGTGTGTTGCTTCATTCATAAGGCAGGTTTCTTCTCTCACATGTTACACAGATGTTTGTTTATGATTAGGAGGACAAAATGGAAAAGTGAATTCTCTTGTAATTTTAATTAGAACTAGAAAGTAGACAAAAAAGACCCTTCCTTTATGTGAGGGGAAGACGAGTACCCGACTCAGACAGATCTGTTCAACATTAACTAGTCTTTAAACCCAGTTTCTGAGATGTTTTTATGGCTCGGTAAAGTCACGGGTAACATCAAAGACTGATGCACACAGCGGGTGTGATGGTTAGTTCACTGCCTGTGGAAAACTCATTGCTTACACAAACAACTCTGGATAAACAGCATGAAAAATGACTTGATTTTACAGTAAACGATCCAGGGTTCTTAGCGATGGATACATAGGTGTACATTTTATTTCCATAATCTTCTGTGACTATTAGTGCTCTGAATCTGCTTTATTGGTGTACTACCGATCTACTTTCACTGTAGGGCTGAGGAGCATAACCAAAACTTGAAGTGCCAAAGACTGCACTTCCCCTGTAGGGCTTTCACACTTGCAGAAATCTCCTGAAAAACTCCTGATAATTCCCTGAGCAGCTCTATGTGTGAACGCAAACAGACAAATTTTTCGCTCAAAATTCACCCGGAGTTTCTCCTCCAGACTCCGAGTATTTTTCTCCGCCTCAACATGTCCACCGACGAAATCAACAGCGAATAATCGTCTGTAAGAATACCACTGCATCCTTCTCAACAGAACCGCCCGCTAACATCTCCTGCTGGAATACTTTGCCTGTATAGCTGACACTGATGGTGAACCTACAAACATATCGAACCTGTATGCTAACGATGCTAAAAAAAAACAGTGTTGTATCAGTAAGCTTACACTTCAAACCTCACCAAACACCTCAATGACAGACACCCAGATCCCTCCATGAGGTAGAGAAAGGTTAGCATGTAAGCCCGCTAGTAGGATGGTGATGAGCGGCTAAATCATGTTATATGCGATATGTAACGTTAGCTTGTCAGTACACTTGTTTGCTTGTATGTTAACCATTTACATACTTTTTGTTGCTTCCTCCTCTGCAGCAACATCAACCATGCCCTACACCTAAACATATTGGTTTTCTCAAACTAAATACACAATTGAAGACACAAAAATCACCTGAGAGTTACATAAACAAATCGGTCCTTATCTCCTATTGTGACAACACAAAGGTAGAAATGTCTTCCAGAGCTGTGTCTGTCTCGAGAAACCTGTCCTGCATTTTCTTGTCAAAACAGGTAATTGAGGGTACGTTTTTACTTTTCTCCCTGCTCTCATTCTCTTCTCTGCTTTGAGCGACTCATTTTTATTGGCTGTTTTCTCTCCCTCTGTTCACGAACCCCTCCCTCCCCACATGTTTACATGTACATACTCTCTCCTCACATGTTTATTTTGGTGAAGTGACTGACTGACTGATCCAAAAGCCTGCACCATGACGAAGAGGAGAAGGAAGGAGGGGGAGTGGGAGGGCCCTGGCAAACACAGGGAAAGAGGGAGAGGGAGGGATAGAGAGAGAGGGTGGGCAGTGAGCTGCTATAAAAGGCCGTGCTGGAGCTGTCACAGGCATTAGCCTCAGCAGACCCAGATTCACACTCATGAGAAACTACCAGGCAGAAAGGAGACGTCAGGGACCAGCAGAGTTTGAACTGAAGCACCCACAGCGAGGAGAGCAGAGAGTGGACAGCTGAGGTTCTGGGTTCCTTGTTTGATGCCTTGTTTGATGCGTGTTTTGGAGCCTGTATTCATTGAGTCTTCTGAAAAAGAGACTTATCTTCAAATAGTAGAAGGCCCCACAGTGAGCAGAGAAGAACAATTTTAGAGGAGCACAGGTTGTCAGCTGTCTTCTTCCAGCTGTGTTCGCACTTAAAAACTGATTAAGTAAACTTGTGGATCTGTCAACCAATGGCTGCTGTACGTCAGATGGTTATGGAGGCTTCTGGCTTCCACGTCCTGCCGGCTCACTTGATGGCCTCGGCCATGGAGGAGTTCCCCCAGCAGCTGCCGGTCCCCAAGGGCCCAGCGAGGGGAAAGAGCCGCTCCCGCCGGTCTCGAGAGGCTCGCTTCAAAACCCAGCCGGTCACCTTCGCTGAGATCGCAGAGGTAGAAGAAGAAGGTTCCTCCCCGCTGGAGGAGGAGAGGGCACGACGCTCCTTTCTGCAGTCTCTGGAGAACCTGCGGCGGAGCACACAGACCATCCACTGCCCACCGGCTGCAAACCACAGCTGCACCCCACAGACTCCCACACAGGCCAGCCTGGACTCCAGTGACTCCGACTCCACCCAGTGAGGGCGCCCGCCTCCTGACACCCCGTGGTCCTCGCTTCACCTTGACAGAGCTTCAGATGGAGGCGAACTGAACCAAACTGGCCTTTCTGCCAGCCTGCCTGTGTGTGTGAGCTGCTGTTATACAGAAGTCTACATTTAATATTTACTAACATGCAGTATAAAGCTGAAGATGCACCTGATGCAAACCTGTACAGTAATGTGCCAGTGTGTCAGGCTGCAAGTTATTCTGCTGTATAGTTATGACGAGTGTAAAAGTAGCCAATGACAGCGTGTTGAACATTCTTCAGATGTATTCCCTTTTCTACCGTAGAGCTCTATGAGGAAAACTTGAATGATGAAAGTTTGCTGATATTTTTCCAATCTCAAGATGTATCGGTATTTTTGTGTTTCGATTCAAACATTTTCTACTCGACCAGTCACCTGTTTAAAAAAAGTTAGTATACTGAGTTACCACGCTGTAAATACTTTGACTTAGCAAAGAACTGAGCCTTAAAGTGACCTGGATGTCACTGAACCAGAAGAGAAACATCACAAAGATTGTTTTTTTCCCCGGCGTCACAGTGATGAAATCTCTGCTCTGGCTTTCGGTTTGGAAGCCTTTTACAATGTTTTATTTATTCTTTCTTTTGTTCATAACCAAGGGGAGTTGTAGATGTAAATTTGTATTGCTGTTTCTGACTTCTGAAGTCACCTTGACTTTCAATGAAAATAACCTTCATACTGTTTGACTTTATGTTTCAATATGTGTTATATATTCTTTAATAAATATTTTGAAGTATTTCGAGTGTCTTCCTATTTTAATTTATCTTTAAAATTCTATATCAGGTGTGCAATTGTGACTTCAGCTGTAAGTTTGCAATGAGTTGTGTATGTGTGTTTTGACTAAAAATGCACCGATTTGAAGAATCAGGGCTGATACAGATGTTTGAAATAACAATTTGGTCGATTGTTTGTTTCATGACTTCTTTTGGTCTCCCACAATGCAACATTTTCTCTCATGTTTGACAATGAAAACAAGTCAGAGTTTGTTCATTGTTGATTTCTTCTGCCCAATTCAAAATCTCTTCTCTGAATCAATAGTTAGGTGAACTAAATGCTGTGCGTTAAATTCATTTGGCACAACAATCTGCTACTGACATCAACTCATGCCACATTATTTGCTGATGTGCCGATTTCTGTCAACAAGGCTAATATCGGCCGATACCGATGTTGAACCGATGCATCGGTGCATCCCTAGTTTTGATATTTACTGAACTTTTGCTGTAATCCAGTAATTCAGTCAAACTGATCGAGAAAATTACAAGTAAACAATGACACAAAGAAGACAATGGATCTCAAGTTTGATAGAGAAATTATGAGTAAAGTCCCATCAGACAAAGCTTTTCACTCATTTTATCTATCAATTTTCATTGATTTGATTTGCATGAATAGCAGATCTAGATGGTAAACTTTGATGTGCTACTTGAAGAGACCCAACATAAATCCATCACGAGCAAAGCAGGAGGGAAGAACTACATTTAAACAGGCAGAAACCCTGAGCCGATAGCGGGAGAGACAGGAACAGATTGATAGAGAGAGGGGGTTAGGAAGAGGAAGTTTAGAGACAATGGGAAGTGATGTGTTGCCTTTACTGGCCGTCCGTCTCCAGTGTTATTGTGAAGAAAAAATGGACTCTGACTTGTTCGTAAACACACTCCTTGAGCAGCGTTGACTGCATGCTTGCACGGCTTGTGACGCACTTTCAGTAATGACAGGTTTTCATGAGCCAGAGAAACCACCAGACTGCAGAGAGGATCACCCTTTGGTGCCTCACAGAGACCCTCCTCCCTCCTAATCCACTCGCTGACAAGTGAAACGTGAAGCATGACTTCCATCCGAGTGCGTGTGGGCAGCATGCTGCCGACTGAGACAACGCTGCAGAGGCGAAGAGAACCTGCTCGGGTTGCAGCCTGCATGGTGGCTCCACTATAAATACACTCTGATTGAGAAAATATGCAAGATGAGAGAGGTATGGTAGCTTCAGCTTTGGGTGGTGATGTGAGTGCTGTAAGGAGATGTAATCTCAGAGGGGCGCTGATATGAGATCAGTGTTTGTGAGACAGAAAAGAAAAGCAAAGCGGGTGACCATTTAAAGTTACAGAAAAGGATGGAGTAAGTCGGCAATTTTATTATTGACAACAAATCCCCTAAAATTACAAAAAACAGATGCATACATCAATTAACAATTTCTGATTTCCCAACCTTCACAAATATAAAGATTAGTGTTGTCAAACGATAACATTTTGTAATCGCTATTTAGCACTAAATTTCAATAGTTGATCACAAGAAATCCCCACAATACACTTATCATTTGAGAAATGAAGTATAAAGATTATAAAACCTTTATTTGTACCAGACTGCAAGCTTTTTAAATATTGCTGTAAAGTTGGATATTTTAATATGGGGCCTAATGGGAATTGACTTGCTTTTGGAGTCAGCCTCAAGTGGCCACATGAGAAAGTGTAGCTTTAGGCAATTCCGTAACTGCTTAAAGGGGACATATTATGAAAAATCCACATTGACAGTGTTTTTGAACATATATTTGGGTAACCTGAGTGTCTACCGACCCACAAAATGTGAAATAAAACCATCCAATCCTTTGTTTGTGGTCTGCATAAGTCTTACAACACAGAGAAAAATGCTCCGTTTCAAGTGTGCTCTCCTTGTGATGTCACAGTGGGATTCTGGTAAAAAAAAAATCCCCTCTCCTCCCCTGGTATCTCCACCCATGGACTCCACCCTCAGCCTAGACAAAACTTTTGCACAGGTCTGCCATTTTTATTCTCTCTACAGAGGAGTGATGTTTACCGGGAAAACTCAGGGGGGGCTCATTGCATTTAAAGAGACACACACACCAAAACGGAGCGTTCTGAGAGAGCTGGTTTATACAGGGTCACAAACCTCCTCTGGTGCTTGATTCATGTTATATTTTGACTAAAGCACAGCATATATGTTTCATTTAAACCACAGGGGACTGTTTGAAAAGGTGGAAAAGGAGTATAATATGTCCTCTTTCATTTCTCAAACCTGGAGGTTGCAGCTTTGTAGGGATGTGAAGGAGGGGGTACAGAGGTCTGAAGGCAGTCTGTAACACTACCTGTTAAATGTAACATAAGAAAAAATGGCCTGACCTTTACATCATTTCTTAAACCAGCTGAGTATTGTACATTTTATAGGAGGGTACTCAGAAGTCTTTTTCACAGATTCACTCCACAAGCTGCCCCTGGAATCCTTCCTTAGTTGCATGTTCACAAATGCAAGGCAGGAAATGACACGAGTAAGACAATGAGGAAAGAAGAGTATCTGCCTTCATATGAAAGCTACGCATTATTGGACACATTCAAAGGATCAACCAGTGAGAGGTTAAGAACAGACTCGAAACAGAAAAGAGAATGAAGCACTAAGTGCATGATGATCGCACCAGTGGCTCACCAGTTGCTTGATATGAACAATATCATCCCTGCTTGGTCGCTTGCGGTGATTTTCCGAACTTTACTTATCTTTATTCACACATCGGCACACTTCGACTTTATGTGGAAATTTCACCAGGGCAGGGGCATGTCCAGAGGGGGGGCCAGGGGTGGCATGGGCACCCCAACTGCAAACCCAAAATCCAAATCGATGATTGGCTATTTGCCTAATCAGAGGCAGGACTACCCTGTTTTCAACAGGCTTATGGCCGTACTTTCAGCCATAAATAAATACTTTTCTAAATCTGAAATATTTCAAGCATCCCTGTAGCATCTGAAATAATAATGTGCGCATACACCTCTTTTAATACTTTCTTTTTGCTCTAATCAATGCACTCTCACCTTTAGCAGCAATGTGACGATGTTAGTCATCAATACAACCTGCTCAATCGATGTCTAACAAAGCAGAACAAGCCACTTCATGTCTTAGAACATGAATGGTAGGGAGGATGTGCAAAGACCAGCTATTGGCATGTGGAAAGTTGCTCATACCTCTCTCCTCACCTCTCACACAAATACATTCATGAGTCATTGTTTGTCGAGTGCTCATAAAGCCGTTACACTTCACCTCATCAACGGCATAATAACTGTCAGTTTCTATGTTTGACCACGCAGCTCTGGAGGCGTTTACGTCACTGAGACTTTGCTAAAGGAGTGTGTGACGGAGCCGGGAAAGAGACGCAGATTAGAGATACAGTAAGATAAACACGTGGGTTTATGTATTAATCCTCAACTTAACTCACACTTTCTACGGCAACCTAGTTTTCATTCTACTTGAGGTAGCGTGCGTCATATAACCAAAATGAATCTGACATCGTTTTCATGTTTATTAGTTTCTCTGATAAGTGTCCAACAGCTGGACATGCATGGTATAAAGAAGAGGTGGGTAACCATGTTCCTATCAAGGCCTTACAATAAACTGAACACAGTATCTCAGCTCACTAACCACGTCTAATGTGATGGCTTGAACTGCTTCCCTTTGGCGAGGCGTGTGATGTCAGATGGCAGTGATGATGATGCCACTCTTAGCTGGTTTTCTAGGTTTTGGTGATTCAGTCTTGAGCGGAAACAAGACTTTTGCAAGAGTCTGTTTGGAAAAAAACATGCTCACATCAGTAGGTTGTCCCAAATAGAGATGCAAACTTCAGCGCATGTCTCCTCAGGAGAGAGAAATCCTCAGGACGGACATACAGTCTGTAGATGTCAAGCAGAGGAAGGTCGCGAGCTTTGTGTTCATCATTTACGCTATAAAGATGTGATGTGAAAAGGATGATACACCATTTTTTACTTTTAAATTAAACTACTGTGCATTTAAAACCTGCAGGGTGACAGGAGACCTCAGGCTTTGTCTGACACTTTTGTTAACACAGATTCACGCTCATTCAACAAATATACCGCTCTTCCTGTTCGGGGTTGCAGGGACCGGAGCCGATCCCAGCGGCGAGCGGCGGGGTTACACCCTGGACTGGTCACCAGTCAATCACAGGGCTGACATATAGAGACAGACAACCAGCCACACTCACATTCACACCTATGGGCAATTTAGAGTCACAATTTAACCTAACGAGCATGTCTTTGGACTGTGGGAGAAAGTCGGAGTATCTGAGAGAACCCACACATTCACAGGGAGAACATGCAAACTCTACACAGAGAGACTCCTGTTAGACGGGGAATCGAACCAGGAACCTTCTCGCTGTGAGGGGACAGCACTTACCACTCAGATTCATGCAGAAGAGAAAAAAGATGCTTCACATCACAGTTTAATTTTTTTCATTGTTGACCATCAATTTAAAAAAAACTTGAAGATGAAACTGAAGCTTTAAGATTGTGCTCCAGCACAGGGTTAAACATTCACTCTTTAAAACGCCAAGGTTGGAACCTGACCTAGTTGAGCCCTGAAAGCAACCAGTTAAATCTTAAAATCAACAGAAAAGCGGTGTAGTGAGAGTTATGTGACCCTTTGACGCACATGATGTGTTTGTGAACACCGTGGCAGCGAGCAGAAGAGAATAACAGACCAATCATCTGTTAAACTGAACCTGCAGCACATGGAACAAACTGTACTGACAAACTGAACCAACTGTGTAACAATATTACAGTATCAAAGGCACGCAGCCGCTGAAAATACAGAATCTAATTCAAGGTTGTTTTTTTCTTATAATGTACGTGTAGATGTTTGAAAGTACGTCAGTGCCTGAAGTGCACGACTGCAAACGTCATGTGTGAGTGGAGCGCTGAGACAAACCGACAGCAAACAGACACAAACGCAGCTCTGCTCTCCTGCTTTACAGGCTTTTATCTTAACGCATATGTGAGTTAATCACATAGAGATCTGTCAGACTCAATCAAACAAATGTATTTTCAAAGCAACAATATGTCACTTTTCCACCTTTGAATTGTAGTTTCAAAGATTGATTTAAAAGCAAAATAACTTTCAACAGGGAGAATGGCGTCTCTCTCGTGTCCACATCACAGCCTGACCGCCTGTTCACTGCAGTATGTAATTTTGGCAGCGGGTCAAGGTCATCTCATGAGAAGTGTGTACAGCTTTAATGGCACTTCACACACCAACCTTCATTTATCAAAAGCAGCCAGCTAGCCCGTCTCTGAGACTGAGGTAAAACATTTACCAGAATATCTGTACATCATGAACAGCAAAGTGTGCCCGGAATGAATTCACAGATACACAGATCAATTTCCTAAACAACGAATTTTGAGCAAATCGTCAATTAAAACTAAACTAAAACTTTTTATGTCTTTTTTTGTATTACCTCTTGCTGCCATCTTGCAATACCTTCAAGCTCCAGCAGGGGGCCAACATTTAGGGAATCTCTGCTATAGGCTGCATCTTTATTTACTCCATATAGGGAAATTCTACCAAACTTAATCAATGAGTATGTTGATACTGGATGTGAAGACAGACAACACAGGGACTCACTGAGAGCGTGAAAACAGCCAACACATTTTTTTTTTATGAAAACAGAAACATTTTATACGTATCCGAGTGGTGAAAAGTACAAAATAATGAGTTTCATTTGAACTTTAAAGGTCAATCATTAAAACTGACATTTTGTATTTTAAATCTAACTTTATTCAGTCACATGTAGTCTTCTCTCAGTGAAATAAGTGAAAGAGGAACTTGCAGATTTGTGACGTAAGAAAAGGCATTACATGGACATAAAAATCAGTCACCGAGTTTGGTCACCGTCCCGCACTTTGTTTAAAGTGTAAACACTGCTTGTGTAATTGTCTTGTGTTTTGAATCACAGCCCCCCTCCAATAAACCAAGCTTCAAATGATGCATGTTCAAAATATCACTGTAAGTAAACATTGTGCCAAGGCTAACTTTAACGGGATAAAAAGGACATCATGGTCCTTTCTAAAGCAGTTTATTTCTTGATCATATATTTCAATGAGTGTATGCCAACAGTTATTCCCCTCTTTCAGGGTGTGTACCCTAAAATATGCCTCCTCTTCTTTCCTGTGTTGAACATTGTTATCCTATTGCATGCAGTAACCCCCTCACTATGTTTACTCTGCTCTCCCAAAAAAGGCAGAAATTGCAAATACATTTTATTTTCTTACAAAATGTCCCCTAAACAAGCCCGTCCTCTTTCTTAATAGTAATCTAAACAGAAGGAGCTCTGGCTATAGAGGGACAGAGGGCTTTATTTTTAGAGTGAGCACAGTCAGAAAAATGTTTCCAAGATGGCCCTGAATAAAGACTGTCCCACTTCAGTGACATACAGAAGTCTTCATTTACATCTTGGCGAGTGTGACGAGCACTCAGGTCAGCATGAATAATCTCTGCCATGTTGAAAGATCTGCTCAGTGATTCCACCACCATGCCTGCAGAGCGTTATGGTAAACAGCCTGTCAATGCTTTTGTGTGTTTGTGGCTCTGAACTCACATCTGCACACTCTCCCTGATTGTATATTATTTATATTTTTAGTCATTATAAATTGACAATTGTTGCAATGCTTCGAAGACGGCCACTTGCATGCCAATTACATGTCCTACTAAACAGTTTAAGGTTTTAATAGAACAAACTGTGAATATGAGGTCAAACAAAAGATGTTTGTTGGATGAAAAGCCAAGAGACGGCTGTTTAGTGCATGCCTATTAAAAAAGAAGGCCACCACGGTTTCCCACTCATAGACAAAGGAAAATGTAACATTTCCTTTACAACCATACCGCACGGTCAAAAACTGTTTGCCTCTACAGAGTCTGCAACTCCTGTGTCGAGTAACCCCTCATATGAATATGATGACCTCTGCCTACCTGACAGCTGCACTACTAGTGGTGTTAAAGTTTTACAAAACAATAACAAAGATATAGCTCTTAAAGACTTTTTATTCTCAATAAAGACCATGTTAAAACAAAGGAGTTTATCATGAGGAAAACATACATTTTAAGACACTTTAAATTCCAGCTTATTCCAACAGTGCTTTCACACTTTCCTTTCAACGTTCCTGAAAACTTCCTGATTTGTTGGGGCTCATTTATGTTAATCATGAACACCCATGTCAAACTTAATCGCTATTTAGTGACCTTTACAAGACCAACAGTAGGAGTATACGTGTGCACAATTTTAATATGTGTATTAGTGCGCAGGGGTGCACATAATATTTGAGCATTTATATGGATGAAAGTGTTTATTTAGTCTTAGCAGCTCCTGAAAGCATCCCTGACCTACATCCTGGTCTCATCACTTCAGGACACAGAGAGCAGAGTCTAAACATCCAGCAGGTTATTTCATCTCTCTTTCTCTCTCTCTCTCTCTCTCTCTCTCTCTCTCTTTCTCTCTCTCTCTGTATTTCAGAGCTTTTTTTTTTAAAGCTCTTCATCTCCCCCTGGTGCTGCAGAAGAGAGGCGATTACGGATGCAAAGCAGAAGGTGACCCACATACCTCGTCCTCGCAGTTCCTTTTCCTTAAATCTTTCTTTCTCTGGTTTGCCCTCCAGCCCTGATGAGAGACAGACATGGTAAACTATGGGTAACTGTTACACAAAGTTGTGACTTATTAACTTCATTTCAGATATGAAATACAATAAATGTTGATGTGCAGGTTCTTTATTTGTTGTTTATTTAAGATGCCGTGCACTGGCTGTTTTGTATGTGAAGAAACAGAAATCCTTGCATGAATCCAGCTGTAGCACACTGGTATTGTTGTTGTTTTGAAATGAGAGAGCCACCAATTTAGTTTGTGTCTTAGTTAAAGTCATTTTTTTCCCGATGATTTATACATACGGGAATGCATGGTCCTGCCCTCACGTAGTAGTACAACTTGGTGCATTCATGTGGTATCTGACAGATCGGGAAAAAGAGAGTCCCAGATGTATAATGCACATGGTTTGACCTGGGTTGCAGCGGTGAGACCATAGCGTGAGACGCAAAAACATCATGTTCGCTAAGATATCTCCGTTCTACATCGTTTTTGTTGTGTTTATAATGTTGCTTGATTAGTTATTTATCAGCCTTAAAATTGCCTAAATTAACTTCAGAGTCATGCCTAGTTTAGCCAAGATCAGCTAGATCATCAGGTCTAATTAAGATCTTAAAATGACAGGGAATCGTCATGTGCTATATTTTTAAAAAACTATATGTCATTACAGGCCAACCTGCTTAAGAAATGATGGAGACTGATCCAGACTGGGCATCATCTCTACATCTGGGCCAAAACAGACATTACGCAGACAAACATTGTGCCAGGCAGGGTAAACGCCAGCAGCAAAGGAGAAACAGCCTGCAAACAGCTGAGATGGATGCCTACCAGGCTGAAGAAATCAGCCTCACAATGAGGAGGAAGCACATGAAGCTGGAAGAAGGGACCAACTTCAGACTGAGAACTTTGCTCAGACGTGGAAAGTGGACACAGAGGAGGGCGACCCTGGAGAAAGTGGCCAGGAAAACACTCACAACACCAGACATAGCTTTTGCTCTTTTATCTTGTTACATAATAAAGTATACATAAAGACATTTCTGTATATGTGTTGTTCTTATTAGTTATCCATGATTTTTTTTGAACAGTATTTACCCATTTTAAAATGTAATCGGTTACCAAGTTTAATAGGTATTTTATTATTTTCACTTTCATTACCAGCATTTTATTTATTTGTTAAGCCATGTATTCTTTTCATACATGAACCCTGCCCTCCATAAATGTCACAAGGGATCCAAAAGATGCTGGAGATTCTTTTATTTTGAAATAGCAGCAACACTGGAGAACAGGTAAACATAAACAAAGTGCACAATCTGCGTTTGGTTATATGAAACAAGCTGCTGTAGTGTGTCGTTTTGAATAGTTCAGTTAACAGTAACATAATATAAATAGTAAGTAAGTATATATATTATGCTAGTTTGAACAGGGAGAACACACCCAGCTGTCATCTTCGGCTGGTGCATGCTAAATAAAGAAAGCAAACAAACCATAATCAGTCCCTCATTATACACACATAACATTATTTGGTAATTAAAGTCATTGCGTCCTATTCGTAAAATGTCCTTGGGCCTCAAGGGATTTATACTTCTTGAACTGGTCAAAAGTATACGTACTTATACCATACACAAGGTAATTTGTAATGCCCAGGTACGAGGTCGGAGGCAACGATGCCGGGTCAGTATTCAAACATCTTGCGGCCAGGTCGTAAGGATAGGATAGTACTTTAATGATCCCCAGAGGAGAAATTCGGGCGTTACAGCAGCACAAACAATAAAGCTCAAAAATACACATTAAACAGAAAATAAAAATAAAAATAAAAATAAAAATAAAAATAAAAACAGGGGGTATATACAGTATAAAATGAATGATGAAGTTAACTGGGGGGAATTGAGAATTGAGACAGTATTTGCAGAGAATGACAAGATAAAGTGACTTGGTATGATATATATCAATATCGTTGATTGACGCTAAATTCTCCAAATATGATATCTCCTCACAACGCTTTCTTCTTCTCCAGTTTGACAATTAAGTGATTCGATTGAATACATTTACTGTCCATGGTTATTTCTCTCTCTCTCTCTCTCTATTTTGTTGCTATATGGTGCCGACGTGACGTCACCAACTAAATAATGACGTGAGTGACAAAGACCGATTGCGTGCTCAAGTCGAAACAACAACTCGGAAACTCGGGGAAAAAATAGGTGCCCGACTTTGCCGACTGGGCGTCATATTAGTCATCACATGAGGGTCAAAATAATGTTGTAGTTGTTACAATATTCCGACTCTCCGAACTGTAATCACGGGAACGCACTGAAGTCGGAAGAAAGATCTCCCAACTCCAACCACCACCATCCGAGGAGCACATGAACGCAGCAACTACCCCCAGGCTTAATTGACAGCGCAGTTGCCCAATTAAAAGTTAGTATGAGACTCGTGACTGTTTAACGCCTCACTTTTGACCAATCGTGTTGAGGTTTCAACTGAAGGTGACCAATCCCAGCAAAGGGGTGGGCTCTCGTTCAAGAAGCGCGAACGGTTAAGGACAGACCGACGGCTACTGGAAAATGGCGAATATTGATTGTTGTGTGGACATTTTTGAGTTGTCTTGATACTTAAAAAGCTCGGGGTTTTGTTTTTTTTATTGTAAATTAGTCACTACAATTTTAATTAACGCCGAGGAATAACGGTGAGCGTTGTAATTTTCTATAACGTTGCGTCTTAGTAGTTACTGTAGCATGCTAACGGAGTAGCATAGCAACAAGAAATGACCGTAATGTAAGCAGATGTAAATGGCGCAGCTGTGCCCACAAACTGAACAACCTGCTGGACCAAATGTATGAATCTGGATACCTATAATCAAGTTAGTCATGTGTTCATGAATTGACATTGTGACACAGCGAATAGACGGCATGGCCTTAATGCTACACAACTTAGTTTTTGTTATTGACGTGGATTATGGACACCACAACTCAGGCGATCAACTGGACGTCAGGAATCATTTGTTGAAACGAGGAATATTGCAAATCCTGCTGCATTTTAGCTGCAAATACGGGTTAGACAAAGTGCGATGGGGATATAAATTCTTTCAGTCCAGGGCTGGCCGTAACGCCAGGCTAATCTCAAGGGGATCCGACTTCAAGGAGCTCCGCCACAAATCGTTTGAGGACTTTGAAATCGAGTTTGAATCCAAGTTTGACCTGAAGGATAAACAGTGCCTCTCTCAGCAGAGGCAGAAATCAAGTCAGTCTGCCTCCGTTCAAAATGCACTCAAAGAAACCCTGCTGGACTTCCAGTGGGACAGACCAGACATCACCTCCCCTACTAAGCTGTCCCTAAGGCCCAGGAAGTCGAGCCGTGCTGGGAAGTCCAGTGTTTCACAGGAGGATGATGTTTCAAACAACGGGAATAATATGGTGTTTATTGTCTCGGAGTGTCCACGCTCCAGGACGCAGCTTGTGGACTACCTTAGTCTGGGACAACACGACCTGAACACAGATGTGACAGAGCACATCATATCTAAGGGCCTTCATGACATGCTGGTTCAGAAACAGGCCATGCTGCACTGGATTGACAGTAGCTCACACGTACAGGTGAGTAGAAGACATGGGACACAATTTTGCACCTAAAGAGCCTTTCAAAAATCAAAATAGTAATAGTGTTGTTGTATTTGTAAAAGTGACCTTGAGTGTTTTGAAAGGCGCCTTTAAAACCTGTATTATTATTATTTTCGTTTTTTGGGGGACCAGCATCAGTTCAAGATGAACATGCCCGATAGTTTAGTTCAGTTTATTTGACAGGACCATGCACAACACAACTGTTGTTCTGTGTTTTAAAATCTGCATGGTCAAGGCATCTACGGAAATTCCTCTCTGTGTTTTAATGATGTAAGAAACTTTGATTTATTTGTCTTATTGCAGGTCTTGAGGATTGAGGATCACCTCGGCTTTGACAAGCTGTCTGAGGTCTTGGCCCAGGCAGGGGGCAGAGTGATCCCTGTGGTCGCGCTGCTGAACCTGTGTGGCTCTCAAAAGTCAAACTCAACCTTCAGGAGTGACACCTTTACATTCAAGTCAAGCTTTGGATACCTGCTTTCCTCTGAGAGGCTATACCGCCTGACTTTTCCTGTCGTAGGTGGTGTTCTGCAGTGGGAGCAAGGTAGGTAACAATGAGTTAAGTTAATCTCTGTAAGCAGAGAGCTGCACATAAGTGGACAATCTGTAGATGAGGAGCAAGACTTCTGGTGTTGGAAGTGATCTGGTTTACATTTTTTAGTCAGAGTAGTGTGTTAAATCCAGTTTCAGATCTGTATGTGGAAACGGTTCAAAACTGAAAATCAGGAGATATTAAACTGTGCATCCTTATTGTCGTAATATGAATCTGCTCATATAAAACAACAGACAGATGACGAGAAAGGGCTTTCATATAAATACAGTGTTCAAAAAGAAAAAAAATACTAAAGACACCTAAGGGCCAAACAACGACACAAGCTGCATTAAAGACGAGAGGAAAATTAAGCATATCAAATGTCAAGAAAATAATGGACTCCTTTTATTCATATAATTTTTTTCTTGACCTCACCAGGGGATGTGTCACAGAGCTGTGGGATCATGCTGGAACCAGTGTCTTGCAGACAGAGGCTTCTGCCAGAGACGGTGCAAGTGTGCCTAAAAGGAGTGCTGCAGGGCTGGGATGCCTCGTCACTGGCGCTGACATCTACAGAGTCATGGGTGCTTCAGTGCTCGGGGAGTAGTGATCATGAAGCTGCTGCCCTCCAGCATCTCCTGATGGAACTGTCTTCTTGTGGCCTGCATGTGGTGAGACATCTAAACACTATGCTCTTTCACACAAGACTCAAACACATGAATGCTGATCTTAGACTTAAAAAAAAATCTGATTTCAACACTTCTACACTCCTTTTAAAAGCTGTTAATGAACTGGATGAACTTGTAATATATTATTTTTTATATAGGTGTTTGTCAAATTATTGGAGGGTCATTTAGAACATAAACCAACCATAAGAAAGCTGAATCTTCTAATTAAACTCACTTTTTGAAAATCATCTTAGGGTGCACTCACACTACGCTTGTATCCTCTCTATCTTGCTAAAGCCCCCGTTTGCCTGCACTCACTCTGCTCCAGCAACTTTACTGATTATGTGGCTTATTTTGAGTCATTTTGGTCAGAGTCAGCCAGTACACTCTGTGTGATTTCTTGATATTGCAAGTCGGGGATCGATCATACTTCATGTCCATGTTGCCAGCCGGTAGTTGTGCTTGTGCCTAAGCAACTGTACCGTGCCGAAGCTCACCTCTTCCATCTGTGCCAGAGCCAAGGAAGTGTACCGTGCCTGAGCACAGAACGGAGAGCTCACTAGTCGAACAAACTGGACTTTGGGGGTCAAACTTGCTTGGGCCTGGTATGGGTTACAATTTCTGTGCCAATTGACTGATTGACATCTCCTGTTTTCCCTCTCGTCTTTAAATGTCCCTTGCAGCTCTCTGAGGTGAATGACGGCAGCCTGGTGTGCTCGGCTGTCCTCTCTCCCTTGTCACACTCTACAGCTCTGCTCACTGTGATCCAGTCAGGATTCACTCAGCACGAGCAGTTCCCTACTGCTGAAAACATTTCCCCAGCCACAGATGAAACCTCGGCTGAACTGCCAGAAGTCGTGAGCAGTGTCTTGGGAGTCGTGTATGACATCATGGAGGAGGACAGTGACAGTTTGGATGGTGAGGAAAGAATATTTAGTTTCAAAACAATCAACCAAAATGAAAGTGTGTATATATATATTTTTTTATTTTATTTATTGCTGATTTCAGGATGGCTGTAGCAGTTAGAACTCTTAGATCTGTTAGATTGCTGGCTCATTGATTATTTTTTGTTGTATTATTTTTCAGACACATCAAAGCATCATCAAGTTCCTGAATGGGCTCAGCAGGAAGTCAACCACTGTCCGCTTACAACAGGCGTGTTGGAGAGTTGGTTCCCTCAGTCCGACCAGGCAGGAGTGAGTTCCCATTTAATGGAATCAATGAGGTAAGGACAAATTCAAATAGTTTCTTTAAAGACCCCTTGAAAAGGTAACGGGTAGCAGTTAAAATTCTTTCAATGTTCAGGTTGCTTCATGCAGTTCCAGAGCAGAAGGAAGAGGAGGAGTCTGTCCTACAGCAGGAGCTGGTCAGTGGTTTGGCTGAGTTGTATCAGACATCCAGAGGGACAGGAGGCAAGAGGGGCAAGAAACGTGAGAAAACTTTTTTTCACCACACATTTAAGGGTTTCTGTAAATATATAGGATATTGGGAATTAAAAATTGCCTTCTTTTTTTTTTGAGTTCAGGAAGAAAGCTCTTCATCTTCCAGGACATCAAATCAGGATTTTTTTTAAAAGCCACACAAAACATTTCCTTTGTCACATCCTGTCTTTGATCTGCAGGTGGCACCCAGCGCACTCCGGTGAAACAGAAGATGAAGACCATGAGCCGCTCCCTGCAGATGCTGAATGTTGCGCGGCTGAATGTCAAAGCTCAGAAGAACCAGGCAGAATCTGAGCCACCAGGGCCTGAGGGCAGGGGAGCAGAGAGACAGGGGAAGAGACGTTCAAGTGACAGGAACAAGTCTGAAGGAGCGAAAACCATCAGTAGGTTTCACTTTGGAAACTTGATTCACTCTTTCACTGTAAGAAAAAGTGAGTAAGCACCTTGTCAGTCTCTACTTTTGATGTAATAACAAACTGGGTTATGTGTCACCTGTCTTTGCCAGGTTTCACCAGTGAGGCAGAGCTTCTGTCCCACCTGAAGTCCAGTTACGAGAGGACTGTGGCAGAGAGAGACATGTCCCTCCTTACTGGTGTCCAGCAGCTCCTGTTTGCTGTGAAAACCTTCCTGGGGGTCGATTCAGACCTGAAGGTGAGACACACAATGGCTTTAAATGTGTTTAGAATTTCAGACCTGAACCCCTTTAATCTTGTTGCACATTTTTAGACCAATCTCTGACTTTCGGTTGTCAGAGATTTACATGCCCACAGAGTTGAATATATATGCACAAAAAAATTCTGAAGCGGTAAAGAATTGAGTTCTTCTCTTAGAGTGCACAAAAGTCCAAGTGGTGTGATTAATTTGCTCCTCTGAAATATTCTTTCCAGATAAAGACCTCCCAGTCTGTCCAGCAGCATCTCCTCAAGACCAGCAAATCAATCAGGCAGGAATACGGCTCTGCTGGTGATGTGGACAGCAAAGTCAGAGAGTGAGTGCTTTATTTCCCTTTTTAAACTCCACTCAGGAACCAGCCACTGAAACACTACACTGTGGTTATACTGGCTCTAGCCCAGGTGTGAAATGTATACATCATCACACATCTGTTTGTGGCTGCTCTTTGCCATTTCTCCTTGATTTTTAAAGTTATTCTATTCTTAATTTAAGTTTTATAAGGTAGTAATAACTCAGGGTTTCTCCTCTAGGTGTCAGATCCAGGTGCTGCTGAGACTGGAGTTGTGCAGACTGTTTTCCTCAGAGCAGTCAGACTCACTGGATGCTGATCAGATGGCAGAGGAGGTGAGACGCTTACTATTGTTCAGTAGATTTTTCTGTACTAACTTCCGGTGTTTCCACGGCAACGATAAACATTTTGTGTATGTCATGGCGACTCCCAGGAATGACACAGGGCGTTACAACTTGAAACTTTAAAATTAAGGACTTCTCTGGCTTTGGTAACTGTTGGAAATATTGAGGATAACGTAGGAACTAAAGAATAATATATAACACAGGTTGAGTCAATTTTTAATTAATTTAGATATTTTTGTGTACATTTTTCTTAGATACTAAAAATTAAGTACTGTGAAAGTTTTAGGTGTTTCTATTGAATATTTTTAAGTCATGTTGGTCTCTTGCAAAAATGACAAAGTAAGTTTGACTCTTTGTTTTTCTCAGGTGGCTGAAATGCTCAGGATAATCTCCTTGAACAAAGATCCTGTTTGCATGACAAGGTTCCTTCAAGATGAGGTCCTCCCAGGGTGAGTGTTTGGCTTTTTGTATCCCCTAAAAGAATATAAGTGTATGAGCAAAATAATAGCTGGTGTTTTGTTTAAAAGGCTCTCAGGGGTTGATTGACGGTTAACTCTATATAAAGTAGGAACCTTTAAGACTGGTCAGGTGTTCTACCCGGAAGGGGAGACAGGTTTTTTTGACCATTAAGAAGTTCCTGTAAGAGTTACAAGCTGGTGTTTTTTGGTATGGAAATACAGACATGTGGAGCCAATGGAAGTAAAATAAACAAATGGCATTTAGAACAATGCAGTTTGACTTGGACTTTCATTCATCGCCAAGGTAATGTGTAGCGCGTCAATTAGATAGTCCAGGCCTAAAGCTTCGGCTTAGCTGCTAGAATCTTGAGTGCTCTTATCTTGTTGTCTAATACACTCCTGCTTCTTTTTCACCATAAATGCTCATGTGTTGAAACAAAACTGATGACAAAAAGCATGTTGCACACCAGCTTTGTGTGTCAGAGTTTCCATAAAGAATTCTAATGTTCTCATCCTTTATTGCTCAAATCTAAATGTATTCCTCTTGTGCTGCGGCAGGTTTCTGACTGCCATTCCCAGAGTTCTTGCAGACATCTACCACAGTCTGGGCAATCAGCTCCCTGAGGCTTTGGTGGCCGTTCTGCCTGCTGACTTCTTCAGCGACGAGTCCGTTGCCAAAGACAGTGTTTCCCCTTCAGCCTCCTCGCCTGCCCTCTCCAGCGTGGCTTCAGATGGCAGAGATCGCCTGCAGGACCTACGGAATCGCTCAGCCAGCAAAAGGAGGTGAGAGGAGGCTGAATGTGTTCTTCAGATATGCATGGACAATCAGGACGTGCTTGAAGTTAAAATAGTTGTTTTTTTGTTTAAGCAATGACAGATTTATTCCCAGAATTTTAAGTGTTTTTTGTGTTTTTTTCTCGTCTTTTTTAGGAGTGGGATGCTGACTCGTCATCGCAGCATGACTGAATCATCACAAAGTCTGCGCCAAATAGAGATGCCCAAAAAAAACACAAGAGCTGTAAGATGAACAATTTTCACCACTTATATCTAGATTAGATTGAAATAAACTGGGATCAAATACTGTTTATCTTTTTATATATATCTCAAATTGTTTAGTTTGAATCTGCATAGAGAGAGAAGTCAACTTTAAAATAACTTCTTATTGTCTAATTTCTTGAATACTAACTGGCATGATGGACCTTGCACATACAATGTTGTCACAGTTATTTTCGCCGAGTCATCATCATTACTTAACCTGCTTTTTGTGCTTTAATTAGTCCAAGTCAAAGACCTTTGTTGCTCTGGAGAAACCTGTCGCAGAACCACAACCTCCGAAACAACAAGAGACACAAGGTATGCTCCTTCCTTCTCCGTCTAACTTGATCACATCAGACACAAGTTTCAAACCAAATCTTACGTCTGTCTTTTAATTAAAAATTAAGCTAAACATGCTTATGGTAGATCTGCGGCATTCTTACTAACTGTATTCAAGCTGGCTCTGTTTCCTTCTTTTTTCACAAACACGCTAACTATAAACTCTATTAAACCCTCGGGGGTAGGGGGGGGACTGTTTCATACTCTGATCATCAATTTTAAAATCAGTTACACCTAATGTACTCTTTTGACACTATGACATTAGTGTGGAGACAAAGGACTAATGAAGCATTATGATATGAGAGTCCTAAATCCAGATCTTGTTTTTGATGTCCACAGAGGTGACAAAGGTGAGAAGAAACCTGTTTAACCAAGAGGTCGTTTCCCCGTCGAAGAAAGCCAAGCTGCCGAGGAGCCAGTCTGTGTCCGCTGTGGAGGGATTGAAACGCAAACGATCTCAAGAATCTGATGGTAATCACTTCATCATCACAAATTAACTGAGACAAAGATTTTCATTTTGAGCAGATAACGGAGAAGCTTTTGACTTTAGCATGCTAACCTAATATTCAGATTTCCATGGTTTGGTTGACAATTGGAAGAAAAAGAAGTTTCTTCTTTTTTTTGAGAGGGAGATATCTAGGAGTTTGTTGCCCTGAAGAATCCAGAATCTAATCTTTAATGACATTATTCCTTTTTCAGAGAGGCACAAGCTCCTGACAAAGACGGTCTGTGAAACACCACACCACAAGCAGGTGTCCAACCGCCTCCTCTACCGGCAGAAAATGGGAAGGTATGGATCATAAAATCCTCAGTTTGTCTTATTTGAGATCTATTCTGGTGTTTCTTCAAATCCTTTTTGATTATATCTACAATATCATTTAGAAAAATTTAGAAAAAAGTTACAAGATTATTTTTTATTTATTATGTTTTCAGGAGATCTGTCCCAACTGAGGACTGCATCGTGGAAGAGTCACCTGTGAAACCAGCAGAAGGTATTTTTTACTGATAATTACTCCCTCTCATACACACAATATATTACTTATATATATAATGCAGTGTTTCCCCTACCATTATATTGCCCCCACCCCCCTGAAGATTTATATTTGGGCTTTTTGTGCCTTTATTGTAGGGATAGGATAGTGGATAGAGTCGGAAATCAGGGAAAGAAGTAATTTAAGGATACCTTTCCGATAAAAAAGGACATCTGTCAAAAGTAACACCAAGATTTCTTGAAGTGTTTGTATCGTTGTGTCGGCATGTCGGCTTGTCCCCCCCCCATGCTGTAAATCTAGGGGAAACACTGTAATGTATTATAATGTTGTCTCTCTTTTTTTTTTTTGACTTTGTATCAGACCTCAGAAGGAGCCCGAGGATCAAGAAGTTTGCCAGAAGAAATTCCAACACCTTCTACTCAAGCTCTCAGCCTCGCTCACGTAACCTCGACAGAGCTCTGTCTGTATCCCAGCTAACGCTCAGCGACAGCAAAACCAGCGGGCTGAAGGTTAAATCTGTCCGGTCTCCCATGCGTCTGCTTTTTGGCGCTGCTGTATCCCCCAGTCGTTCCTCTGACCTGTTGCGTGCAACCAGATCCACAAGGTCAAGACTGTTCACAGACTCGAGCGTCTTTGAGGTCAGTTTTCCTTTTCAATGACGGGTTTTACCGAAACATGATATGCAATGGTTGCTGTTTTACACCTGAAAAGAAGATTTATAATACCTAGCTGAATATAGAGTACAATGATTTTCTGTGACAAATTCTTGAAAAGATGGATTCTGTTTTATTGAATTGTTTTACTGCACATCATTTTGATTTCACAAAGCTGCCTTACATGCAACTTTTATCAGATGTTGTTTTGTAATACTTGTAAAATTAATTTGTAAAGATATCCGTTGAATGCAGGTCTTCTCTATTCATTGATAATCCTACTGACCAAATATTCTTAACTTCCCCTTCTCTGAGTGAAGGGGATCACGATTGGTGAGTTGTGCCGGGAAATAGTTGTTTGCGCCGAAATATCGCTGACACAAGCTGCTGTCATGAGACTGCCTCCCTTTGGTGGTTTTTTGGAAACAACCCAGGTGTAGACCCAGAGTGTGCTGGAGGGATTATGTATCTCTCTTGACAGCTGTACTTAACATCTTAAACGATATAAAAAATGACATTACACATCTGGTGCCAAACAGAAAGCTTAATAGACAAATTAATGAAATCATAACATTGTTGTTTGTTTTAGAGTCCAAATAAAACGCCAACAAAGTCACCTGGCAAACATGGGAGAGCGGGCCATGGAACTCCCAGAACACCAACGACCCCTCGAACCACAGGGAGCCCCAAAACCCCTCCTACATCCAGGCTGTGTGTTTCCTCTGTGGTCGAGAGCCCTGCAGCAGGCAGCTCAGGTATGTCTCTGAGAGGAAGTCCCTTCAGATCTCCAGCCAGAAAGACTCTTGTGGTAGAGACCCCGACTAAGCAGAGCCCCATGAGGAGCCCTCTGAAGGGGATCCTAAGGACTCCAGTCAAGGCTTTAGTCGACTCTGGATTACAAATGCCCAGTAGCCCAATGTCCAGGACTCCCAAGAAGAGCGTCACATGGTCTCCTTCCCCTCAAAAGCGTAGATTGGCAGTGAAAGGCAGTCTTTTCAAGGTACCCGAGTCCCCTCACTTTGCATCCCGGACTTCTCCCAGACTGATGAATACATCCAACAAGTTCAGCAGTCCTGTCAGAAGCACATACACTAAAAGAGACATTTTCAAAACCCCAGAAAAGACTCAAGTTAGCCTTGAAAGGGTGTCTCAAAATGAGAATGTTGCTGTTTCACCGCAGGAAAAACATCAGCGGTTGTCAGAAAGACTTCAGAACATGAAAACACCTGAAAGTGCCACACTACTGAAAGTGCCTCCCCCACCTTCACAATCCCCAACCCTTCTAGACCACTATCGATCACCTAAACCAAACACCAGGAGCCAAGCTAAGACTCCAAGTCCTACTTCTCAAAGGATTACTCGCTCTGGACAAACGCCAGTCAAAAGTTTGAACATTGCCTCTCCATGTAAGCTGCTCTCGACACCACCAGGAGGTGCTGCTGCTTCAGAAGGATCAGAAACTTCAGAAAAGTCTCCAGTAAAGTCACAGATGAGAAAAAGATCTAGTCAGGGTGCTAGAACCACCAGACAAAGCTTGAGATCCAATTCTGGTGAAAATGTTCCTCTCAAACTGAACACAAAATCTTCTGAGAACTGTGACTCTGTGGAAAAGAATGTGCAGTCTGATTCAAAAGAAGTGGTGCATGCTGAATCTTCCCAAGCTTCTGAAACTGAATCTAGTCCACATTCAGATTCACAGCAGCCCGAGTCGTCATGTTTTAACTCTGTATCCACAGATGATGAAAGTTTGGATATTGTAGATGCAGCCGTTGTAAAAACCCAGTTTAGTGGAGGTCTGAAGATGAACATCAGCTTTTCCCGCAAGCCTTCAAAGTCTGGGGAAGATTTTCTGGAAGGAGCAGTTTCTCCTAAACAGTGCTTGCTTAACCAGGGCACCCCCAGCCGGAGCTACGGCTTCCGGCAGACCCCCGACCGCCAACAGAGGGAGGCTGCTGCTCGCCTGGGTTACGGCAATGACTGCCCTCGATTTTCAACCCCAAGAGCTCCAGCAAAAGGTCATCGAAAGGTCGCTGGCACTCCAAACCCTTTGACCTACCAAGTAGAAATGGAAATGCAAACATCAGGAATTCCAAAACTCAAATTCAAACGTACAGATTCCATGAATGCAGGTGACACGGCCTCAAATGCATGTCCTCAACCTGGAGCTTGGAGCCCTCTAGTTGTTCTGAAACCCTGTCAGCTAGAAAGCCCCTTAGCTTTGTTCTCCAAGCACAGAGACCCTGGATGTGTCTCCCCATCCATCTGCTCTCATGTCACCCCCGCTAAGAGCACGCCTGGAAAAGGTGGAAGTGTCCAAACATACATCTGCCAATCATACACCCCCACACATCATCCTACGGGAACAGTGTCTCCAGTGGCTTTTTCAGAGATCATCCCCCTGACCCCTTCACCTCAGAGCGTAGGGAAGATGACCCCGGACAACCTGAACAGCTGGCCTCGCAGGAAGAGAGCTCAGGTTGGAGTGGTTGGAGGTAAAGATCGTTGCCTGAAGGGGGAGCCGCTGCTGGCGGAGTTGCTGGAGGAAGCTGAGCTGGGAGTTAGCAGACTGCAGGACATTGAGGACACAGATGAGCCCTCCAACATCAAAGCTGATATCTTAGCTTTGACTTCAAAACAATCGCCGTCAGTAGCAGCGGATGTAGATGTAGCACCTCTTTCTCAGCTGGAGGACCTGTACTGGATGGAGAAGCTGGCACAAGAAGCTGACTGTGCTGATCGTCAGAGAGCAGACGAAGAAATGATCTGGGGGCCTGAAAATGAAGAAGCCAAATCAGGTAAGATGTGGTTGAACACTCCTGTTACAAAATGTTCAAGTTCTGGATTACAGATTACTTTTTATAACTGGATGCAAAATGATGCAGAGATACATCTTTATCCTTTTTATCATGTGATATGATTTCCCTCTCGCTGGTACCAAATCCAAATATTTTGGTTTAAAGAAATATTTAGCTCCATACACAATTACCTTTCTAGTCTTCCCGTCATTACTTCATGATTCCTCACAGTGGTGAGCACATAAACGAGGGGAACATAACGAGAACTTAATTTGCCAAAGAAGAAGAGGGGGCAATGTTGTACAGCGTAGATGAAGCGTGATAAGTAAAACTGACACTAAATTGAGATAAATAAATATGTTAATCCTGCACTTTATCTTTTAGGGGTATTTTATATTCTTCAGTTAATCCGATATGGTGATGTTTCATTAATTGATTGTGTTGTAGTTGATCAACTATCGCTGTATCGTAACATTTCCGTTATAGTTGGCCATTAATCAAGTGTTGTCTTCCTGGCCAATCCCACCCCTAATAATCACCCCATATCGTCATAAATGAATATTTACAGATTATGTTCTTCTGGTTAACACTATTCAAGATTGAAATTTGAATTCCTGCTTTTTCTACATTTTGACAGTGGCGACTCCTCCCAGCTCGAAAGCGAGGAAGCCAGTGACAGCTAGTGGGATTCTGGCCCTCACTCACTCCCCATTATTGTTCAAGGGCAAAGCAGGCTCTGCTAGCAAGAGAACGCCCATTTTTAAAGGTAAGATGTAGTGCTCTTTAGTCCCTGAGGGAATGAGTTGATAAACAGCAAAATGCATCTCTTTATGATGTTTGCTTTTGCTTAAGTATCTGATACCAGAACGCTAAGAGAGATCCTGGGTAAGTTCACACCTACAGGCCTCGAGTGAAACTGTAGCCCTCAAATATCACGCCGTCTTGGAATCAATACGAGTGTACGAAGACATGATGACGGAGGAGCTTACTACGGCACGTTTGTAGGGGAACAAAGCAGTCTGAAAAGGGCAATCCTAATAGCCAAAAGCAAACAAACAATCTGTTAAATTCAATGATTTTCACATTCATCACTTAACAACGATGTCCTTCACTTTGTAGATGAGGCTTCATCGGGGAGGGAGGTGGACTGTGTGGAGCTCTCTCCCTTAGGTCAGCCAATCAGACGCTCGAACACAGGGAGGCCCTACAGCAGGAAGAGACTGCTCCACTGACCAGGAGACCATCTTTGTCCATTCATGGTGTGACTGTGAAGTTGTTGGTCTTTCTTAGCCACATTTCTTCAGATGTGCCATCAAAAAAGAGCTGCAGAAAGAATGTGGCGTTCCAAGCAGCACTTTTAGCGCGTTGTAAGAAGAACAGTGCCTCCTTCAGGCTCCTCCACCAACTCTTTGACCCCAACATTCACTGTTCTAACTTTTAGTTTGAGTCTGGACATTTTAAGATTAAAGGTGTAGCACTGAGTTGAAAAACTATTCAGTAGGAAGGATTTTATCATTTCATTTGTGCAAAGGTCTCTCCGAGGCGCAGAATTATGTCTTCCTTGTTTTTCAAACTTCAAATCAGCCTTTTAACAATCAAGTCTGAAGCCTCAATGTGTTGACATAAATACTTTTAATGTTTATTTATTAGTTTGTTCGTGTCATAAAGTTGCTTTTAAGTAAAAGGGAAGGTCTAACGACTGAGTCGTATTGTAAATATGTTATGTTGCCAAAGTTTTATGTAAATAAATATCAGTTTTCTGAATTAAGTCAATGAAAATGTTATTTTTTTATTCTGCTTTGTCAATCAATCAATCAATCAATATTTGTTCGAGCAGAATTAAGATGGTGGCTTGTTGGTGTGAAGGAAGGCACCGACACAAGAATCACGATCTCTGCATTTAATTTCTGCAGCAAAAGAGAACACAAAAGTCACACACGGGGCAATGGTGTGGTCTCTCTCCCCATCACAGAAGCATTCCCATTGAGCTGTTGTTTTGTTTTTTGTTTTTTAAATGGAAGTGAAAAGGAAAACCTCTTCACTTCATTGTCAGACTTCAGTTTGAGTCTGAAGTTATTGAAATGCCTGCAAAAGAAAGGAAACCTGATACTTCTGTCATGGAATAACCTACCTGTTCAAAGGTCACTGCTATAAAGGTTTACAACTCTTCATGTATGTAGGTGCTACATTAATGATTGTTATACACGGGATATTGCATTTTCGTAGCAGCTGATAACCCCTCGATCAAACCTACTTACTGTGATCCAATCAGGAAGTTTGATTTTATTATTTCAACAGAGCTGCACCTCGTTTTGGTCATGTATTATTACTTCACTGAGACGAGCTTTCATCAGGCTCCTGGTGTTTCTATAAAATCAGATACAGTTCAGTACAGCCCTTTATTGTCCCTGGAAGGAGACATTTGATTTACAGCAGTGGACAAAAACATGCTTTAAAGAGGATTCATTTCACCAGGAACATATGAAAGTTTGTAACTGTTGGTCTTAGCCCCGGTCATTCTACATAGGAATCTACATAAGATGTTCACGTTTTTGATGTTGTGACCGAACAGCTGCTTTCAAATCCCAGTACCGAGGTCTTTACTGTGAATTGGCTTTGATGTTTGTACTACTGTAATGTACTGTACTCCCAGCAGCCTCAGTCAGACCTTCCCCTACAACCTGCAGCTGCTAACACAAGGTTGACCTTTCCCTCTATGTCCTTTTGATTCAGATTCCCATTTCTTTAATGGAATGATTTGACTGTATTCACGGTAAGTAGACCAGCTTCTCGATAACACACCCTGATAAAACATTCATGATCCTCATCTTAGATGCACATTACTTCTAAAGCATGATCTTGATAATAGTTTGGAAGTAAATTGTAGTTTATTTACCTTCTGAATAAACTGTAATGTTGTCCACATAAATTAAAGCCAGGTCCGTAGCATGTGATGTAATTATTTGAGCAGTTCAGGCTGTATGAATGACTTGGTTTCATTATGGCAGGTTGTTGAGGATAAGCAGAGAAGTAAGACATTGTTTGTTTAAATACATCCTGTGTGTCGCAAACTAATTCCATGTCCTGCAGAAATACAAAGTGAACTTTGATCCCTGAAGTGTATGCCCTCGATTCCCTCCTTAATAATCCACAGATTACTGAATTACTCTCAATAAGGAGCTCAGACTCTGAAACTACAACAGTGTGACCTCTGTGTAGTTTTTGACAGAGAAGAGAAAGACGGCTCGCTCACTGCAGGGCTCCAATATTCCAGAAGATGTATCTCACCCAGGGAGACGATGAGTCTGATGAAGAGCAGCCTCCCTGGGGAAATGCATGACTTCTGCTCAACTTTGCACCTATTTGGTTTGGATGTGCGTGTTTTCCTGATTGTTGTGCAGTTTCTAAAACAGAACATGTCAAGTGGTCAGGTTTGATGTACTTTTAATAATTGCAGTACTCTTTGTTTTCAGAGCAGTTTTTGAAATCCAAGTTCAAAGGGCTTCACAAAGCAGGGAAAGAGAACTCACACGTCTTAAAAGTTAAAAGAAAATTAGAGTAAAATCAGGAGGCTCTCATAAAATGATGTTCAATGAAGGGACTCACTACAGAAGCTCTAAGAGGACATGCAGCCACATGTTGTATTTGCTCCATTTTCCCTTGATAACAAGTCATTTCTGCTTCTTTCCTTGAGATCTAGATGTATTGATCCGTTGTTGACACACAAACTAAACTAAACTTTTTTTTTGCTCTTACCAATTTTTGCTTCTATATTTTACTCATGACAATTCGGAGGCATATGTGATATGTGGGGGGTTTGATGCCTTGCTCAAGGGACCCACGGCAGTGCTCAAGAAGGGAACCCGTACCTCTCCAGCTACCAGACCAATGATTCCAGATTTGGTCCACCCGAGGACTTGAACTGGTGACTGAGAAACTGCCGATAAAAACATCTAAATGCTGTTTTAAGGATCCTTTACTTTTGGCATTTGAAGTTTAATTTGTCACTGACTTCTCCTGGTAAGTATTCAACTTAAAGGTCACATATTGTGACCTTTAATTATGTTTTTCAAATACTGGTGTCCCTAGTCTGTCTACAAATCCTCTGTTTATGAACGAAGTCCATCCTCTCCGTCTTTTGTCCTGCTCCACTTTTCAGAAAATGTGTGCTCAAACAGGCCGTTTGGAGATTTTCCCTCTGTGACATCACAAAGGGCAGTAACCCCTCCCCCAGGTGGGTGACACCCCCCCAGCTGTTTGTTCTTTTCTCATCCAACGCCACCCAAGCCCTTCAAGAGAGGGGCGTGGTCAGACAGCTCATTTACATATTTAAAACTACAGACACAGAAACAGCCTGTTCTGAGCAGGGCTGAAATAGAGGGGTTTGTAGACATGATCAAATACAGGATCAGAGTGGATTTAGAACAAGAAACTTTACAGACATGTTTTGGAGAGCTCTGAGACTTATTTAAACTGGTTGATGGGGAGAATATGTGACATTTAAGAAGAGACCAGAGTTTATCTCCCACTACTGCAAAAAGTCTGAATAAATTGGAAATCTGATATCAGGTGTGTGGTACTGGACTTAAGGTTCAAGGTTTTCTTCTATTAAGAATCACGTAAAAAATATATATATATATACACAGTATATGTCCTGCCAGAGAAATGTAGACCCACTGTTTTACCAAATATATATTGCCTACAAATATATCTACACTGGAGTTAATTTGGCAGATTATATAATTCATCCTTTTCGTCTTTGTGTTACCTTGAGTGATCTGCAATTGAGTGCCCCCACTTACCACTTCAACCTACTCTAGTGAAGTCACATCAGCCATGAGGCGTCGTTATAAGGAAGTGGCAGCATTTTTTTTATGGTGTGAATGACTGTACTCACCTTGTGATAACTTTAAATGCAGCGGAAAAAATCTCTGAGCTTGGCCTGTTTTTATTAAAAAGAGTGACTGCAATGTTTGTGTTTTTGGAGACTGCGGAGGGACCTAGCAGCTTGATGTGAAACCTGTCAGTGCTTCACCCTCCTTCACTGATGTCCTCTAAGTATTCGTATTCACACCACGCACTTCTCCACAACTGTGAAGTTAGGGGAAATAAGCTACGTGACTTCCGGTTTGTGGGAAATTTCCAAATAAAAGCCTCAGTGATCACCGTTTTGTGTAAAAGTAAAGTGGAAAAATGGGAAACAGCTTACTTTGATTATTCAAACCTTTGTCTTTAAGCCTCTATAATTCTCTCTCTCGAAACAGACTGGACATCAACTCCAAATGATGCATAACATTTAAAAAGGGAACTGCTCAGTTAACATTTCAGATTTTGTCTTTGTGCTCTTTTCAATTATGTGTGGCTTTTCAATGTTTTACAAAATAAATATATTGCAGCTATAAAACACTCTGATGGCAGAGGCTGCGCTGTAAAGTGTCAATCAGTAGTAACTGACCCATTCATATAGCCGACACATCGGACATGTTGCTGGAGAAGCTGGAGCCCCCGATCTTCCAGTTGAGATGAATGACTCAAAGTCACAGCCATCCCAGTGTGCCTTTTACTGATGTACTCTAAACCACTGGTTCTCAACTGGTGGGTCAGGACCCAAAAGATGGTCACAGAGCTGTTTCATTTGGTTGCCAAAGCGTGCCTTGAAGACATTTTTTTGTCAGAAAGTCTACGAATTGCTTTTTAAACAAGACTTTGCTGTTGTTCTACCATCTTGTGAAAATTTGGGACTCCACTTTTCACTAAGGAGTTGGTGGTGGGTCCTGAGGCTTGACCCGTTCAGAACCACTGCTCTAAACATCATTCTGGTAGCCTTCTTCAGTTGCGCAGAGCAGAACATTTTAAATCTACCACAATTTAGTAATACAAATTAATGTATGTTAAATCAGATGTTTCCTCCATATTATGATCTATTATATCTAACCAGTAATTATAGCTGTTAAGAAATGTGCAGAAAAAATGTCCCTCCAAAATGAAATGAAGTGGGGAAATTATAACAAAATTACTCAATCAACCTCAATTATTTAGTTTATAAATATAACGCAAAAGTCACCATCTAATACTGGTGGAATTGATGACTATTTGTGCTCTTATTTTGAAGGTATATTTCCGGTCTCTTGTCGCTCTCTGTCGACCTTGACGACGCTCCGGTTTAACCGTTACCCCCCGTTATCATTCCACCAGTGGCACTTCATCACCGACGCTCACCCGTCCACCTGTCCCTCCTTTTCTTCAACCGAGGAAATTATTTGGATTCATCATCTTTTAACGGAAGATTTTTTTAAAATAAGTAAAATGGCCAGCAGCTTCTCCAGACTCCTGACCT
This sequence comes from Labrus bergylta, assembly GCF_963930695.1. Taxonomy (NCBI): domain Eukaryota; kingdom Metazoa; phylum Chordata; class Actinopteri; order Labriformes; family Labridae; genus Labrus; species Labrus bergylta. The sequence continues at coordinate 15,862,549 of NC_089201.1, read as the reverse complement.
CCAAACGGAAGATCGGGTTTCTGTCTCTGGTTGGAGGATCAGTCACTGCTGGGTTTCTGCTCCACCGGGATGTCAGCGCCGGAGTCCCGGTACGCAGGAGTTACCCCGCCAGGTAAAGACCCCCCACCTACCCGTGTGTCCTATATACGCCCTTTTTTTGTCATCACGAGTATGTTTTTCAGTATTAAAAATGATATTTTTATGTTTAATTGATAGAAAATGTCGCGGTGTGAAACGTGAAAGTAACCCTGCTCAGTAGAGCTTTTAAAGGGGCATTTAAGGTACCCGCCCCGGCAGCGTACATGTAGCATTGACACTAAGGAATGACCAACTTCTGTTATTTAAATGTATTAAAATAACAATTAAAATAATGTAAAATACAGAATTAACTAAATCAAATGCTGTCATATTAAATAAATGTTCACAGAAGTGGGTGTTAAAATATGATAGCCTACTTACCAACCAAAGTCATGGATGTGTTAAGCCTTTGAACGCACCACTTTTACACAGCACTGCTATGATGAAGATTAGCTCATTAATGAAACGCATGCATTTGTTCATCCAAGCTGCCAAAATGTGGGCATCACCGGCTTTACTAAATATTAAAACACCCATTTCTAAAACATAATGTGAGGTTTAATTAGAGCTGCAATTTTCATTTTGTAGAAAGAACCAGAGGCTTGTCCTCGACTGCACTTGAGGAATCGAGGACTGTGCTGTGTTAGGTGATATAAATATAAAGTGTATCAATAAAGCAATACAATAAAAAAAAAAAGAAAAGAGGAAGAGGGTGGGGTGGTGGTGATACGTGTCCCTCTACACGCAGGTATGCTTTTTATATAGATCAGTGACACATTATCTGCTGTTCAGATATAAAACCCTGCCCATGAGTGTTATATAACTGTCACACCAAAAGAGCCACTACACCACCTGACTCTTTACCCTAAAGAAAATATATCACTCACTCAATATTTCTAACTTTAGGCTTTTACATGTTTTAGCAGATTAGTCTGTGGGCTCGGCCAATTTATCATGTTGACAGTTTTTCTGAGGTCACCCCGGCTTGTGAGCCCAAAGACACTTATTATCAGGAGAAATGCCAAATCACTTGCTTTGATTGGTCAGATGTCTTGACATTTTTACACTCATGCACACATAACACTAGATCAAAAATAATTGTTCATTAATGATGAACTTCACATAGTGTGGTGCATCATCTTCACTGCATTGCCCTGCATGATAGTTCACAAGAGACCAGGGAGTGAGTCATCCATACATCCTCCCTTTGGGAAAAATGTGTCTCTGAACCTTATCCAAGGCTGCTCGTTGGCTTCATGAAAAGCTGCCATAGAAACAGACTTCAGTGCGTATTGCATCATGAGGACATATTGGATCATATTCAGTGTGATGACACCTGCAGCCACCTGTGTCGTTCTGGCGCAGAAAGGTATTACATGCCAGCTTCCTGCCATCTCTCTACTAGTGCCATCCAATTATAGTCGAAAACAAAACAAAAAAAGCATGTTGTGTGCTAGCATAACTTACCAATATCTCTGCACAGCGTTTTGGCAGAGAGAGTGACTTGTGCCTTTGTGCAGTGGCCTGGCGAACAGCAAAGTTTTCTATGTCCATATTAATATTTGTATGCCCATTTGTTCATCAGTTATCATAATTCATGTCTTAGTCGTTATCTTTTGGCAGAGAGCAGGAAACAGAAATCAGTAAGCTACTTAGTGTGCGCTGCTTCTGCAGTTTCAGTCTTGTCATTATTGAAACCCAATTTGCCTTAAAAGAAAGTGTTTGTTTGGATGTAAGCCAGGTTTTTGAAAGCAGGTTCCTTGTGTTTCTGTGCCTGCCTGCCTGGAAGCCTAAATAATCCATTTGAATTTCGAGGTATATTGGTCATAACTCTGTTTTTTGTTTATTCAGCAGCATTCAATCTAAAAGCCTTCGTTTCCACCGGCATTGAAATAATGGCACTTTTAACATCTCATGAAGATTTAAAGAATGATTTAGGCAGCCTAACCTTTTGGCAGTGAACTCTGTGCAGTCCTTGCAGTGTTTTTCAGTCAGCTGGACTGCTTTTTGTCTTCCAGTAAAAACCTTAGCTCTGCTCAGTCCCTCAGTATTCGAGATATTCTGACACATTCTGACGAGTACCCTTGAAACTTGGGAGAAATAAAAATATTGGGGGGAAAACTAATCTAGGGTGACCATATTTTCTAACCTTAAAATCAGAACACTTTAATGTGTCCCCCACATCGATCGGCGACGTGCACTGATCACAAAAGATGGTAGGTTAAGGTTCCTGAGCCGCCTGTTTAAGTCGGTCGCTGGTGTTTGACTCACTCAGGTACTCACTGCACCTTAATCTGTATATTATAATCCTAAGAATACACTTATATTTATAGCATTTATTTATATTTATAGCATCCCATTAATCCAGCCATCCATATATACCTAATAATTCACTTTTTTTAGTCTACATCTGTAAATTTTGTAATTACTGTACATAGCACAGACTCTTGCACTTTCTGCTTATTTGCACTTCTGGTGAGATGCCAAACCTCATTTCGTTACTCTATACTTGTATATGTGTAATGATAATGAAGTTGAATCTCATCTCATCTAATCAAGTAAATCGTAACAGTGCTGCTTCCAGCCTGTAGCCACCGTTTGTGTTCTCTCGTTTTAAAAGGATTTTGAATGTAGAAGTTTGACTGAAAATGGACACCTGCAGTGTGTGCAAAAACGAAGCGTGTTCTTTGCCTGCACTTTTCAAAGGACAGTTTCAAAATGGCCTTTTTCAGTTGCCAATCAATCCAGAAGAAGTGAAGTGGTAACCATTTGTCTGATTCCCTGAGTTTATATCATTTGCAAATCTAAAAACAGCAGTACAACATTATGACAATGAAGCTTTCCACCCTGAGCATGACATTTAAGGAAAATGGCTGATGTTTGAATACTGGGAATTGACCAGTGTACTGGCTGACTGTCTGCTTTAATAGTAGGATATTTTAACCCTTGTTACCTTTGCTCATGCCATGTGGAACATGACCTTGTGTGAGTAACTTATTTCACACCTACTATGAGGGCACAACTCCATGATCAACCTGTGTCCATCTGTATTTGTGCAGTGCGGAGTACCCTGACCTGCGCAAACACAACAACTGCATGGCCAGTCACCTGACACCTGCCATCTATGCCAAGCTGTGTGATAAGGCTACTCCAAACGGTTACACACTGGACGAGGCCATCCAGACCGGCGTGGACAACCCCGGGCACCCTTTCATCAAGACCGTTGGCATGGTGGCAGGAGACGAGGAGTCCTATGAGGTCAGACATCATTGTACCTTCTCGAGCACAAACACAGACTCACCAGCTCCAAACGTGTGCAAAGAGGAGGGACTAAAATGTTTTATACTATAAGAAACACAGACTTGACCTGTTCCATATGAGGAGAGCTTTTGAGTAACATCTGTTATGTTTGAATTTTATAAGACTTAATTCAAGACTTAACCTGATATCTCCTTGTGTTGTACAAGACTCAGGAGGTGGTACACGATTCTGAAAGTTTGCCCATGAAGATCCAAGTCCACCTGCAGATAATTACAAATTCAAAAAAAGGAACTGCAAATCACTTTTGACCTTTGAATGTATAGAAGAAGTTGATGTAACGACTTCAACATCACTCATCAGTTGCAGGACGGCCGCTGGCACTGTCTTGTTTTTTTGTAGCCAGAAGTGACCATGTATGGATGAGAAGCCTGAGCTTAAGATAAGCAGGGGGTTAGCATATGATACGTTATCCAGTCATTCAGTATATAGCCAAGGCTAAGTCATTAACAATTGTCTTGTTTATGAGCTAAGCATGTATGGTGAGCACTTCCAACATTGCAGGCTCGCTGTGCTAACATATATAGAATAATCCTTAAGGGCCTGTGACCACCGAGCATATTTTTGCCAGTTTCTTTTTTCAATCGTTCTCAATGTGGAGAGAGTGTTTGCTTCAACAGGCAGCCACCTGGAGAAAAGCACAGCACCCAGCGTCTTTTGTCTGAGCTCTCTGCCTTTTTGTGCGACCACTCCAAGCGCTTGAAGTTAAAAATCTTTCAACTTTTCAGAAGGAAGCTGTAGACCTCACTGGTGCTCTTTTCAAACGCCTAACCATATACTAGATTCTGTCGGGTCCTTGTTCCATGTGCGATTGGAGCCGTGATAGCGGGGCTGTCATTATTATTGAGCTCATCTTCCAGACAAAGTAGTTTGATGCTCAATGTGAAGGAAAAAAAACAATTTCAAATATAAAACATACAGTAAAAAGAAACGAGACTGTGTCGGTCACAGAGCGGCTGATGTCATAGATTTACAAGACTTGTGTAAATCAGTGTAGAAATTTTCAAAATCCAAAACAAAAAACGGCAACCAGAATTTACATTTTTAGACACTTCAAATCCATTATTACCCCTTTACCTTTTCTGAAAATTATTTCCGCACAAGCGGCACTTTTATTCTCAGCACGCAAGGGCTTTACCCGAGTGCACAGCCAGCGCGTTTCTGCCTGGAAAAAACGCCAGTAGGACATAGGGCCTTAATTTCACTTACCAAAGATGGACAATTGGAGCAAGGACAGTCTGTAGGTACATTAATAAACCAAACACAAAGTCATATGTAGGCCTCCTATAAAACCATTCAAATGAGCTTGGGTGAAAGCTAACGACACCCACTTGTCTCTCAAAATGGCCAAACTTTTGATGATGCCTAATTTGAAGGCTGATAAATTCAAAAGGATGAGGAATACAATAATTCAAAGGTTTTCGATGTGTAAAGTTTTGTTGAACAGAGAAATCAGCTTGACAATCCAAAACCCATTTTTCATGATAACATGGGCCTCTCATGGGATTCACTCACTTTTGGAGCCAGCCTCAAGTGGCCATTGGAGGAAGTGCAGGCTTTGACACATAAAACAGGTTTCAGTTTGGGGTGCAGGTGGCCTAGTTGTTAGTTTATGGGCCCTTTGTTCAGAGCTAAAGTCCTTCAAGGAGGCACCAAGGGTTCAAATCCGACCTGTGGCTTATTTCCTGCATGTCATTATCCACTCTCCTGTCTCTTAAATAAAGGCATAAAAAGCCCCAAAATATACCTTAAAAAAATCACAAACAAAGAAAACAGGTTTCATTTTTCAGCTGCCTGCTATTAACTTGGGCCATGTGCATTTGCATTACAGTCCAGGTCATACTTCCTATTACTATCAGTAAGAAAGTCACCACAGATGACAACCTTTTATTCATCAAAAATGTTGGGAAATTTGCTTAACCAAAACTACAAAAATGTAGTCACCCATCCTCCCTGTCCTGTTGCAGAGGAAGGGGAACTACTGAACAGGAGAGGGAGAGTTTTAGGTTAGCACATCTCTTTTGGGATGCCTCAGTGTCTATCTATAGACACCTTTTTAACTGTCTCTCCAGTTCTTTTGGTGTCGTACAGTGTAAGGATAAATGGATAAAATGTGTTGAAATGTGTTTTTCATCCTTATAAATTCTATGTGTGCTTCAGGTTTTTTCAGACCTGCTAGACCCCATCATCAGAGAGAGGCACAACGGCTATGACCCTCGGATCATGACGCACCCCACCGACCTGGACGCCAGCAAGGTAATACTATCAACGACAACACAGAGGGAAAGTGAACTCCGCAGGCTGCTGACTCCCTGGAACTATTTGACTTAGCAATATGCAAAAATTCTTACAGTATATTAACTTCAGTTTAACAATTTTCATGTTGTAAACACTGAATGATAACAGCTAAAACTATAAATAGTAATATTTTCCTGTCCGTCTTTGTTCCAGATCCAGTCAGGACAGTTTGACGAGCGTTACGTGTTGTCGTCCAGGGTGAGAACAGGACGTAGTATCCGGGGTTTAAGTCTTCCCCCCGCCTGCACCCGAGCGGAGCGCAGGGAGGTGGAGAGGGTGGTGGTAGATGCTTTGGCCGGCTTGAAGGGAGACCTGACCGGGAAGTACTACAGTCTCACCCAGATGACAGACAAAGAGCAGCAACAGCTCATCGATGTAAGTGGAGTAGTAGTACTGCATATATATGTTTTGCAACGTTGATGTAACCTATTTGACTTACTCTGATAATGTTCCATGCTTTTATTTTCTTCCCTCCTATAAAATAAATTGTTTGGTGGGGGAGAAAAGGATAACAAAGGGTTTGTTTTGGGACGTATTTCTCATATTTCTTCCTCAAGTATTTAAGTCAAGAGGAGGTAAAACACTTTAAAGCCCTTTGTAGCCAATTTGTTGTTTTTGATATTAGGTTTTTACCTAAAATCAGCCTCAATCTAACTGCTAAGTGGGAAAAAGGTAGCATGGATTTTTCTATGAAGTAATCAGAGTCAGTTGGTTTGTGTCTGCAATGGCATTTTCGTCCCACCCACAGTGAAAGAAAGATTGACGTGATCATTGAATTCTTAAGACACCGACCCTTGTTTCTGTCTCCGTCTGACAATACTGTCAAATCTAAGTTTTCAATGCTTCCGCTGTACCCATTGTTGGCTCTATGAATATAAAACTTCTGTTCTCTGTATTAACTTTAGGACCACTTCCTGTTTGACAAGCCTGTGTCACCCCTCTTGACGTGTGCAGGCATGGCTCGTGACTGGCCTGATGCTCGTGGTATCTGGTAAGTTAAAACAAGAAAGAGTTGTTTTTTTGCATAGCACCTGTACATGTGGCATATGACCTTTCTGTGATGAATTGTGATGTATAGTAGGGTCCTTAAACCAGCACCCAAAATAAGTCTGAGGTGTCATAACCTAAGGTGTACATAGTTTTAAAAAATAGGCCAACCTGGAAAAATCTGCTATTAAAAAACAAAGGTCCCAGAAAGGACCCTTGGGGAACTCCTGAGAATCATTTAGTCCAAATAGGTACAATGTTCTCCCTTCATGGCAAGACCCATTACCAGGTTTAAATTAGTGTGTAATTTTCAGTTCATAAGTAACTGGTTCATACCATAGTGTCAAATTAAAATCTATCTCAGCAAAGAAATGTTTTAGAAGCAGGAGGAAAAACGTTATCTCTGTGCCTATAATGAACTACTGTTCAGTTCCTTTAACACAGAGGCACAGATTCAGAATATAGCACATCAGCAGTGGCCATATTGGTTGATTACAAATGGACTCAAACGTAATCTAACCCAGTGGTTCCCAAAAGTGGGGGGTCGGGAGCCACCAAGAGGGAGGGGTCGCGAGAAGCTGCCCAATAAAATGAATAAAGACATAAATCCATGTCTTTAAGTGAAATGAAAGGGAAATAATGTGTTACTATCTTATGTTATATACCTTAACTACCTCCAGGGACAGTGGGGGGCCCCAGTCTCTGACACCCTTATTTTGGGGGGTCACCAGCTGAAAGGTTTGGGAACCCCTGATCTAATGGACCCCGTTGTTGATAAAAAGTTGTTAGTCTATAAATCTGTAAATCAATTTTACATGAACTTTCCCATACATTTCAATCTGGACATGATTCCATCAATAATCCCATCATCCCTTTGCTTGCTGAGCTCTGCTGGAGGAGTATTAGCAAAGCAGACAGAGCTGCCCCAGCATTGAGTTTCAAAGTGTACCCAGGAATAGTCCAAAGCAACATGTTAGCAAGCCAAAATCAATCACCACCCTCCCTCCTCTCCCCTCCTGCCAGCCTCTCCGCTCCTCTCCTCTGCCCTCCTCAATAATTCACTTTCACTTCATCCCTCTATCATCTCTTCCTCCAGTTTCACTTCCATCCTTGGCTCATTCTTTCCTTCTTTTCTTTCATTTCATTTCCTCACTGCCCATATGTTCTCCTTAACTTTCTCTAATTTTTTCTTACCACTCCCCCCTTTTTTGGTTTCTGTCCTCTGTCTCTGTCTCACTTTTTCTCCCTCTTACGCTCCCCAGCCAGCCGTCTTCATAACCTCTCCATTACTTTATTGAATCTCTAACAATATGAAGGATGTCTCTGTGGACAAAAAGCCTCTGCAGTGGCTGACTGTGGCTGTGTGCTTTCTAATTTGATGAGTAAAAGTAGACAGTTTGGCCTGGGACTTGCCTGGAGGAGGTCATCACAATATAATGGAGGCTGCCACAAGAGAACATGAATGTGTTCCGCAAAGGTCACAGTAATTATGTTGTTCACAGATGGAAATATTATCACTAGAGGGAAGGTCAGAGTGAGCCTAAAATCTTAATGATTGATATATGTCACCCTGTAATTTATAGGGAGGGAACTCTGGAATATTTTCAGTATCTTGTATTTTATAGATTTATTTGTTTATTGATCCAAATAATAATCCACCAGATTATAGAAAAGTTTATATGAGATTGCAACAAATTATTTTCCTGCACCTACTCAGGGCTCAAAATTCATATAAAACATCTTAGAGTTCATCACTAGATTCCATCCTCTGAAGACCATGAATGTCCGATCTTCTATTGTTGTTGAGTTGGAAAAGCTTCAGACGAAATCACCATCCAAAGAGCCTCATCGCTGGTGTGGCAAAACATTAGTATGCTGTTACACCTGCTGTCTGAAAACACGTTTTGAGAGAGTTTTGAGGTTTCCATCCAATTTATTTTAGTGTTCTTAGATCAGCAGTGTACATCAAGGTCTTTGTTAGCATGGTGCAGCCTGCAGACCAAGTAATACCCTAAGTGGCTGATGGTTTTTGGCTTCCTCTTTTCTTTACTTCTCATCCCAACAGGCTTCCAAAATATCACTTTGGTACCTAATCGGTCTGGAAAAAAAGGACTTGTATATATATTTTTGTATAACTTATTACATACAACTCATTCTCTATTTTCTGTAACCTATTTCTTTAACCTACCTCCTCCAAATCCTAAAAACATTTAGTGGACTGAATACAAAATTGTTCTAATCATATGAACAACTTTTTTTTATTTCTCAGCTGATGTTGTTGATAATGTTAAGTAAACAGGCACAGGGCCAGGGATAACTTTATGGGTCACTACAGCAGAATACATTTCCCTGGGTGCATCCTGGGAAAAAAAACCACTGACCCTCTGGGATCAATATTTCATAACTGGATTTATAACAAAGTGTACATTTTGTCTGTACAGGCACAACAATGACAAAACATTCCTGATTTGGATCAATGAGGAGGATCACACCAGAGTCATCTCCATGGAGAAGGGAGGGAACATGAAGCGGGTCTTTGAGAGGTTCTGCAAAGGCCTGAAGGAGGTACGGCTGTGTTTGTATACAAGTGTGGAGCCTTTAAAATGTTTAGTTGAGAGAGTCTCCGGCGGCTGGGTTTGAGAAAGAGGAGAGGGAACTTTTACATGGCTCTTAATAATTTTGCTCACTTCTGAGAGGTAAATTACCAACGGCTATGTGGAGACAGATTGTTGTATGTTGGTCAAATTTCGGCTTAAATCACTGCGACATTTAAGAGGTCTTTACTAGATTGCCACCAGTTAGAAGTGCAGAGTCTGATTTGTATCAGTCTGGTGTTAGCTGTGCACGATTTAAGGACACTAGAGGGGACCTTTATGCATTTCTGTAGAGCACGTTTAAGTCAGTAGATGTTATGGACATGTTCTGCTTCCATCATATGGCTGGCAGGATCATCATCAGGGTATTTAAACAGGGTGAAGGCGTAAACATTTAGGGTCTGACTGCAACAGCAAAAACACTGGTCCCACTCTTATTCCACTCTCACAGCATGTACACAAACTTTCCAAACATGGTCATGCAAGCATAAACTATTTATTCAAGAGGTTTACATCCTCATTGGAAAACAGTGAAGGCAGACTAATTCAACATCTAGTGTTGGACTGTTACTCACTGGTGGTGTGACTACACATAGGCACTGATTTAATCCACTCTCACCAGTAGTCATTCAAAAGACTTACAAGTGAACAACTGTCCGTTCTTTACCTCTCATCTCTAAAACATGAAGACTCAGCGGCTGCTAACAGTGTGTTGTGTATGAAGAGCAAGTCACATCCATCAAACGATCCAAAGGTCACAGGCTGAATGAATGAAACACATGCTCACTTTGATGGGACTGGTTGTCTCTCTCTCTCTCTCTCTCTCTCTCTCTCTCTCTCTCTCAGGTGGAGCGTCTAATCCAGGAGAGAGGCTGGGAGTTTATGTGGAACGAGCGCCTCGGTTACATCCTCACCTGCCCGTCCAATCTGGGCACAGGGCTCAGGGCCGGGGTCCACGTCAAACTGCCCCTGATGAGCAAGGTGAAACAACACTTAAATAGCAAGACATTACTTTCATGCTTTTACACAAGTAAGATGTTAGATTGTTAGTGTTATTATGCTAATTGAGTCAATCCACAAATCCTTAACAAGCATCAAAGTATTCGATTACAAAGGATGATGCCTCAGAAAAGTCGTTTCATCAAGATAACTGCAGATACCTGTAGGGATACATATGTTTCTGTACACCAAGCACTGACTCCTTCTCCCCCATTATCAGGATCCTCGCTTCAGTAAGATCCTGGCCAACCTGCGTCTGCAGAAGCGAGGGACAGGTGGTGTGGACACGGCTGCTGTGGGCGGTACTTTCGACATCTCCAACCTGGACCGCCTGGGACTGTCTGAGGTACGGACATTTATGTGAATTTATGTAAGCGCAGAGGTTTAGACTGTCGGCATCTACTGACACATTCACCTCCTGAAAAGTGTCTACAGATCTAATCAGGTCCAGGTGAATGTTTTAATAGACACATCAGGGACAGACAGGACATTGTCGAAACATTGCATGCTTATTAGGGGAATCTGCTTTGTGCACTTAGATTATTTGGTAACGTGAGGAGTTTACAGAATCAATCTTTAACACACCAACTGGCTGACAAAGACACAGACGGTGTCTCCAGGCAACATAAACACAGCCCCCTGAGGCTAAAGATAGAAGCTACTATTGACAGAAAACAAACAGGTGAAATCTCATATTCAGGTCTCACTGGAGATTAAATATTTTATCATCCAAACATCAAAAGCCTTTTGCTATAATCATCCTCACTGCAGAGCATCACCACAGCAGGTTATAGTCAGTCTGTGAGAGGACGTGCGCTGTTCTGTCAGACACACACAATGATCTTAAAAATAACCTGTAAAGAGTGCTGTGGTGTTGTTTTCAAATCTTGCAGTGTGTTCGTGTTTGAGCTTAGAGAGCAGATCATCTGTCAAGTTTCACCTCGTGTGCATTATGTAACCAGATCTTTAAGTCTGTCGGGTTTAAAACTCCTGTTTTTAAGTCTAAAAGCACCTTCTGAAGAATTGGAGCAACATCTTTTAATAAGTTCATGACGTATTAATTCTGCTCCTACATGTCTGTCACTCAGTGTGACATCACTTAAGGCTGACCGTTGCCAAAGTTATGATTTGTGATTTTGTGTGTACGTTTCACAAAACAAAGAGTTGTCGTCGTTGTTTTTCTCGTTTGCAGGACGAGGGTAAGAAGAGAGCGGTGTTCTTGTCCAGACTGTTCATGTTGTGTGTCTTTGTTATGTCCTTGGTCATGCTGTCATCATGCAGTACAATGGAGCTGTTCTCCACTGTTCTTACTCTCTGACGGTTGGAGTGCAGTTCCGCTAATGAACTCTCACTCTGAGGATCCCTCATCGGGTTCTCTTACTGTAACAGAACCTGGAGATGTGAGTCTTTGGCATCCATAGAGCACAGTTTGATATGTGCTTATTGTTACTAGAAATAAATCCATGACATTTAACAAAGAGGGGGTTAGGCACAGGGAGGTAAATAGGAGCACTGTGGCCGCCTGGCTCTAGTACACGCTCCTTTTCTAATCTTTTTTGAGAGCGTTGGCTGCTCGCTGCTGTTAGGTCCTCCATCATCCAGATGTGAGACCAATGAGCGCTCAGGAGAGGAGCACTCGGCAGGCGGAGTCAACAAGTTAATAGATGGAAGAACAGGTGAAGTAGAAACAGATAGAGCAAAGAGCAGGAGGTCAAACATTAGGAAATTCTCTTTAGCCATTCAAAAACAGTATTATCATAAAAGTCTCAATTCCTGTGAAAAGACAAGCTCACAAATGTTCATGCCAATCTTTAGTGACGATTGACTCAGTAAAAAAACACACAGTATGTAAAATCTGCCGCCAGGGGGCTCTAAATAAAAACAATAACGTAAGATGACATTGAGGCTGGCTGGGAATCATGGGAGTGATTCTCTCTGCTAATCGACCCCCACCCCGGATGAAAACGACCTCCAAGTTGACCGTAGTCAAGACAAACTTGCGAAACCGACCTGAGGAAGAGAATATGTTTACCAACGAGCAAATGTGTCCAAGTATAATTTACATGATGTTTTTATCGCAGCAGGACATAACAGCAACAGTACGGCAGCTTTCAGAAGCAGCTCACACTTCCTTATGCGGCGCTCTTTGATGTAACATCCGGTGTTCCTATGGCTACGATAAACATGTTGTGTTTGACAAGGAAAACAGACCTTTTAGTGAACAAATCAAAAATGAATATGATGTTGGTTACTTTTCAGGTCCAGCTGGTGCAAACGGTGGTGGATGGCGTCAACTACCTGGTCGAGTGCGAGAAGAGGCTGGAGAAAGGCCAGGACATCAAGGTGCCCCAACCCCTTAAGCAGTTCAAGTAGACCCCTACCCCTGAACTCACCCCCACAAACCTCTGGGCACGCACACTCATGCACAAACCCCCCCCCGTGCCCTAAGATATTATAAATATCTATGTCATTGCCTCATTTATTACTACTTCTACTTACCTACTCACCCCTCCTCAATATACCTCTCTTATATCATCTAAATGTACGCGCAAATATCTGGCTAAACCCCACAGAGTAGCACAAAACTGCATTCGACTTCAGTGTGTTTGATATGCATTTGAAGGATTTAAATCTGAAATATAAACCCTGCTCTATTGTGGCAGCAAACATTCATGAAGGATGCAGAAGACTGCAGGCTGTAACGGAGAAAAAATGGCCTCCAGTATCTATGCATGTCCAACCAGTATCTATTGCTCTCTTTTCGGCCCCCCCTGGCCTGGCCTTCCCCTGCCCCTCTCTCCTGACGCATGTCCTATACTCAGCCTATCTCTTCCCCCCTCTCAGTCCTATGTGTTGTTGGCTCATGACTACTATCTGGTGCTTTTGAAGTTCATCCATTTGTGCTTTATCTCCATCGTGGATTGTGTTTCTTCTCACCATTCTGAGTGGATTTGAATGTAGGTGAACAGGGTAAGACTGAGGAGACTTGTGATGTTGTGTATGTTTGATGACACACTGGTGTCAACATGTGATGTAATAATATCACACACTGGCCGGGCTGGGTTCTGTACTGTAAGCTACTGAAGCAATATCATTCCAGCTCATTACTGAATGTGACACCATAAAGTCTTTTTATTAAAGAAATCATGTATTTAACAGAACCTCCTCCTCTGTTTCTGTCTTATTCTGCTGCCAGAGCGATTCATTTTTACTCTCTACATGGACCTGTTTTCATTCTTTGGTTTCCAGGAGTTTTTTTTTTTTTTTTTGCCCAAGCATGAAGCCCAAGCTTTAAGTAACCGTGGTAACAAGGCTCCAGTATGCATGATTGCGATCAGCGTGGTTGCAGAGCATCATGTGACCATGTTTAGTCAGAGGCAAAACCAAAAATGTTTCACGCTTCGAAAGGTGCTCAGGATTCTCGTTAACTTACAGAGCCGAGGCCTTTGAATCTGGATCGGAATCAAATCTGGATTTAATCAAAAGGATTTCTGCTTGAACTGCAAAGTCAATATAAGATCATATTTATTGATTCACTTGGAAAGAAATGTTTTTTACAACAGCAATAGAGATTAAATTAAAGAATTAAACCCTAGGTGCCAGAAAAACATGAATATGCAATAAGACCGCACATCATAATGACATTGTGTAGTTTAATAAAGGGTGGAATATAGAATGAGGGATAAGGTGAAATTAAGTTCTATAGTGAAAGGCTGGTGATATGTAACAAGAATCCCCTACGTCTCTGGTTGATGAACATATTTTTTAGTCTAAACTCAAATCAGAAAATCTTTAGTTTGAGCTGCATCTGTTAGTTTATTTTTCGTAAAAATAATTGACTTTACCTTTTTTCTTTGGCCATGCACGATAATAAACTTACAGGAGCAATATGTAACTCTGACACCTAAAGTTTAAAATGGGTACTGTAGTTAAAACTCAAAACATTGACGAGAGCTGTCTCCCCCGCCCCCTCCTCTCTAGAGTCGATGCTCATGCAGGTTGCCATGTGGTGAACACTGAAGCTTCAGTGTTTAGCCAGCTCTGCATCGGTCTGTAAACCTTTCTGTGTTCTAACCTCTCTCCATTTTTCAAAAGCATCTCCAATATTGATCCTAGTTTGAGCACGTTTCTGCTCGTGGAGCTTATTAGAAACATGCAGAGGCTTTTTAGGTCGGGGACAATCACTTCTATCTGAACCAGTTCTCTTGCCCGCTTCCATCACCTGATAACTGGTCTCATATCTGGCACACCGAGGGGCGTCCAAAACAGCCGTGTGGGGTCCCTTAAAATCGCCTACTATCTCTGGTCCAAACAAATCCAGGTCATTCAGGACCAGAATCTAAAGTTAGAAGGAGAACATACTGGCTGCTGCATTGTTGTCAGAGAAGCCAGCACTTCAACATAGCATGTTTCCTTAATGTCTGATCATACAGGAAGGTCACTTTATCATTTCATTCAGTAGATATCTTACATATTGCTTCTTTAACATCTTTAGGTTTCAGGTAAAAGTCAGACAAAAAACTTAACCGAAGCCCTCTGGCATCACTGTGGAGCAAGAGAAAATTCCAGTCTATGCTTTTGTGTAACACTTTATAGACCAGAGGATTCATCAAATATGAGAACATATAAATGTCTTATCCATTAAGTGCAGTGATGCCCAACTATTAAATCTGAACACGTGTAGGATTGTGCAAACGTAAGAATATGCTGTATGGTGTGCTGGTGTTTCTGCATTGAGAGAAGAAATCATCCTGAACGTGTGTGTGTACGTCTTGAATGTCGGAGCGAATGCAAAGATGCTCTTGTTTTCTCTGCAGTGCAGGAAACTAAAACAGCTGCCTCATCCTGCTGTGAAGAAACAGATTTTTTATTGTCTCCAGCGATGAGACAGTCAACAATTTTTCCAGTGTTGTCGGTCTGACGGGACAACAAGGCTGTTCAGTGTTCTGACGAGAAGCAGCAGCTGAGGGAGACGTCAAGTGTTGGTGTTGTTGTGGGACGAAGAATCTGCTGCTTCTCTCTCTGAGTGAGGATTTGGACGAAGGGTCTGACGAATGCACACAAAACATCCTCCTCCTCCCCCTCTTCCCTCTCTGAGCGAGTCACAAGCATAGCGCTGCAGACCTCTCTTCTTCTCTCCTCCTCCTTGTTCCAGTTATGGCTGAGGAACCAAAGGGTTGCCTTGGTAACCATTTCACTGAGGCAATAGGGGCTCCCGCTTTGGGAAGGAATGGGCTTTGTGGATAATAGAATACAAATCTGCACAGTGTGGGAGCTGCACATACGCTGAGGATGAAATGGCGGCTGACTAGTTGTGACACAACGTGGGATCGAATCTCAATCAAAGGGTGATGAGAATCATTTAACCTGCAGTGTTTAGTGTGATTGTAGGCTCTGATTTCTGACGGTTTTTAATCAAGTTTTTGCGGAAAAAAAATTCTAAAGAAAGTCCTTTAAAAAGGAGCGCCGGTGGCCCAGAGGCTACAGTCCTCAAAGCAGACGGCCCGGGTTCGAGTCCGACCTATGACTCCTTTGTCGCATGTCATTGCCAACTCTCTCTCGCTCTCCCTGATTTCTGACTCTAACATCCGTCATGTCTCTGCAATAAAGGCAGAAAGGCCCAAAAATAAATCTTTAAAAAAAAAGAAAGTTCTAAAAATAAAGATTGATGGCAGGTTGTAAAAAGGAAATACTTCCTAATACGGTTTACGATTCGAGGCCTTGTGACCTTGAAGCAGCACAAATGTTTTCCAAAGTGCAACATAAACTTCCAAACACACTTTAACCAGAGATCCTCACACACTGACAGTCGGTCCGTCCTCTAACCTAATTTGGTCTCCGAGCGGTTTCCCCTCTGAGCCGTGAGTTTACAGTAAACGCTGGCTGGTTTGGTAGGAAAGGCCGCTCTGCTTTAAAGGATTAGCTCGCTTGCCTGTAGGCTGTCGGTCTACAAGTCTGAGCCACGGAGATGAGGAACTTTATGGGCTGTCGCTGAGAGAAAAATGATCTATTGAGGAAGCAGTAATGAAGAAAAGACGACTTTCAGTCCTGATTTTAGAGCTCCATAATATTTGAAAGCCATGGAGGTCCATCCAGGCATAAATGATCATCTTCCAAGGAAAATAAAACACTTTCTTGTGATGTTCTTGTTCTGTTCTGTAACTATAAAGGTTTACAAGATACAAAAAACATGCAGACTGACAGCACCATGTGTGGCTTTGCATATCCATATGGTCAAATATATTAAAGTTTTCCTGTGACGCGACATTTTAAAACAACATGATTTTTAAAACAAAAGTTTTCATCTCTCGCTCGCTCTTTATCCGATCTGCATGAGGGAAGAGCAGTGTGAGAATCTTGTTGATTTCAGTTATTTTTTGGGCCTTTTTGTCTTAATTGGATAGGACAGCTGAAGAGAGGCAGAACATGCTGGGAAGGAGAGAGTGAGGGGATGACATGCAGCAAAGGGCAGAGGTCAGATTCAAACATGACCACAGGTGTAACAGCCACCATCACTCTTAGGCAGGCTACACACTTTTCAAATCTTAACTAGGATATCTGGCACCCGATCTCATCTACTTTCTGGATACAGATATTTATTCTCTCAGGATTTAAATGCTTTTAACTGTGGCTTATGTTCTGTGTCTGTAGAAGAAATGGGTCACATTCAAAATGTTGAGCTGGTATGTAAAACTGAAAGGCTTCCTCATGACTGTCTTCAAATTATAACTCATCTTCATGTATCTTGTTTCCCAGCACAACTTGACATTACGTTTACTACCACTGCAGCTGCCTGTTGCCCTTTGCTGTCAGAGAGCTCCACCTGCTGGTATGATGATAAAACTGCAGCTTATAGAAATATTAAAGTAAAATGCTTAGAAGACAAAAAAATGACCTTTTTGATCAAATTTAATTTCTACACGTCTTTACTAAAACAAAGACTAGGAGTTTAATATATAATACATACATTTATAATAAAAGTTTTTTAAAAAAGTGTGAATCCACTTCAACAGATTTGAACATTTAATTATTCTGGACGTTTAGTAAAGGTAAAGATCATTTTAAGAAAGATGAGAACTATATATGCACACATTTGACGAGGGTCCTCTCTCCTCCCTCACAAAGGGACTTTTTAATATCAATTAGCATAAATGGGAGCAAACTGCCATTCTCCTGAGATCAGGCAAATTTAACAAACAGACACATGGGGCACCAGTGGCCTAGTGGTTGGTGAGCGTGCCATCTGTACAGACAAGGTGGGTGTACAGAGGCTGCAGCTCTCCAGGCGGGCAGCCCGGGTGTGGGTCATACCTGTAGCTCCCACATGTCATTCCCCACCTCTCTCTCTTCCTGATTTCTGACGTTTTTCCACTGTCATAAAAGCTCCCCCCCCAAAAAAAACAAACAAACAGACAAACATACACATACATGAAAAGAACAATATGCATGCCAGTTAAAAACAGGACACATGACAGTGAGGACCAACGCTCTTAAGAACCAGTTATCATGTTTAAAAGTGAGTGTAAAAAATATCAATAAAGTTCTGATGCATTAAGTGTAGCAGTGCAGTATGTAGTGCAATGTTAGCTTTGGCACCGGCTGAGGAAAAGTGCAGGACTTTTTGTTCACTAGTCTGAACCCTCTCCTCGTGTCTGTCTAGTTTCAGCACTCCAAAGTGGAACACAAGCTGACCTCTGATCTTCTGTGTATCAGTTCATGTGTGCTGATTCTGATCAATTAAATAAACATCTCCAATATATAGAAATATCTTGGAGCAATATTGACAGAAAAGCTGAACTTTGAGGCCTATACTGTGAATCTGTGTGTAAAAAGGACAGAACCTTGATGACCTTATGTCTCTAAATTTCTCTACAACATTGGCAAAATACAAGTCAAGTACAATCACTTCTATCTGAACCAGTTCTCTTGCCCGCTTCCATCACTGCAACACCTGTTGGTTTGACCTGATAACTGCTCTCATATCGTTTTTAAGACATGTGTAATGGAAAAGAGTTAAAGTATCGAACATGATGACAACCTCGGTTCAAAACACAAGCGCGACCTTCACAGTAATCTTTTGTTTTGACTGAGTCCTCCTCCCCATGACTACGGATCATGGAAAAGAGAAAAGAGAGCCTTTTTCAAAAACAATCTTTGGATAATGATAATTAATTTCCAAGAATTGTTTGTGATATCCAGCATGGCCTCATCACACTTAATCCTGTGGGTGTAGTTTTTCCACAGCAGATAGTAGATACATGTTGCACTGACTGCAGGAAGCTGCAGATCAACATGGTGGTGTTTATTTGAGCTGTCCTCTGACAACCCGGGCCAAAGTTGTTTTCAGTTTAAAAGACGAGTTGAATTCAGGCGCTGGTAAAAATGTTTATCAGTCGTCTGCCTGAAATAAGATCTGAAATCAGTATCACATGCTGAAAACCTGATTCAAAAAACAACCTTTGCACATTCATTCAGGGAGTTGTAGGGTCATTTAAAATCCTCCTCATAGATCTTCATTTCTCTTTTGATCGACTGGGGGGGGATCAAAAACTCCTTCTCCTGCAACCAGCAGATCCTCTCTAAGGCTGAATGTATTTTAACTTCTTCTGGTCGTGTGTCCTTAAGTGAACTTTCTATGTTGTCATCTGGACGCTGTTATGTTTCACCTGTTTGTAAAACTTGATAATAAAAGGCCAAATTCTTGGAGATACACTTGACTTTAAGATCCATGAGTTCTGTATATGAAGTATTAAAGAACGTAATGTGATTGAACCTTTCTGAGCCCTTCACAGTCTGTCAGAAAGCCTACTTTCTTCTTCTTCATCTTCTTTCCTTGTTTTTAATAGCAGCCTGGCAACCCGTGTTGAGGTCAATTACAACGAACCTTACTTGAGTTGGAGTTTGGACCACAGTTATCTGCCCTAAACTCTTTACCTTAAATACCGCACAACTAGACCCTCGTGTTTGATGGTAAATATTTCTTTATCTCAGCTCTTCCAGCCCCAGCTGCTCTTCTGATTCCTCTATTCGACTTTGTTCACATCATCCTTACGCATGCTTGTATAATACATGCTAATTAAGTCTGGTATTTCTTATCCTGAGCCGCGTCACCATATTTTCCTCTTTGCTGCTCCTTGGAGCTGCTGAGAGGTGTTAAGTGTGTTTACTGGAATATCTACTGATGATTCCTTTAGCTTCATCCATCTCTGTTTCACATCCTGTTTTTTCTCATTTATTGACTTATTCATTGTCCTTTGATCCTCAATGCGCTGGTAGGAACATAAATATTGACAAAACAATATTAACAGAGTTCCTTATACATGAACAATATTCTGCCTGCTGCATGAAGCTCCATGGTTTAGCTGTTAGGACTTGATTTTACAATTCCTTTAGAATAATCAGCACTGGTGTATTTAGTCATGGGGGGTAAAGGGTTCTTAATTCATTGGGGTCATCATGTGTTTCCATGAAAGGCCCATGTTATGTCCCTGGTCTATAGGGGAACCAAGACACAACATATAATAAGTGACCCCCCCCCCCACTCTTCCCACTCCTCCCACTCCCAAGAAAAGCGGCAGCCCAGGACACTTCAGGTTCAACACAGCAAAATGTATTTTTAGAGCAGAGATGGCCCGAGAACAATAAACAAAAGGACTATTGCAACACACTAATCTTGCCTATCGGGAGAAGAAAAAGAAAGAACCACATTTGATCACTGTCAGGGTATATTTCCAACATTAGAGCTGCAAATTAAAATAAATGTAAGGCCTCCAAGTTTCCAGAACAAGTCACTGGGAAAAAAATTCCAAAGTGACATTTTTTAGGGCAAGTTTATTTATGTAGCACAAGTCAATGTTGCCATGCTTCACATAACACATTGAACGCATCATGACAAAGGTAAAAAGGAGACATTGATTTTGAGAAATTGTTTGATTCAAGTTGATAGTGTGTTGCTAAGGGTAGAGAAATGAAGAAACCTGAAGCCACCATGATCACACAGGAATTCCTTAAAACTGATTTAATGATTTCTGTTGCTTTCCCCTGATCTATCCCACGTCTGTTTATCTTTTTTTTCTGCACAAAGGCATTTCATAAAGCGCCTATCGAGGTGTTAAAGGAACGATAACAAGAAGTGACCTGCGAGGATGCTCGCTTCCGCGTGCGAGAGGGCAGTTTTGATTTCATGTCGTGCTGTGATTGGTCACAAGAGAACCAGGACCCATTTTGCCGCTTCTCATTGGCTGACGGAGCTGGAGTGACGCGTCGGGTTGACCAATGGGAGGCTGCCACACTGTGGTAAGGAGAGGTCCCGCTGCCTTCATCTCTTTCTCTTTCTCTATCGACTAGTCTGCTGCGGGCCCAGTCCGAGTCACTGTGCAGGAGCTTCAGAAGAGGCTGCTACGGACTTCATTTGCAATTCAAAGTTGAGTTTAAGCTAGAAGAGGAGCCATGTTGAGGCTGATGTTTCTGGCTGCTCTCGCCGGTTTCTCCCGAGCCAGCGATGTGATCGACTACACCGATGATGACTTCGAGAGCAGGATCGGAGACCACAGCCTGGCTCTGGTGGAGTTTTTCGCCCCATGGTGAGTCCTTTCACGCTTTCTAAATAGAATAGTCGATCATTTAAAAAAAGTGTTTTGCGGTCGTTAAATCAGCTCGCTTGAATGCTCGTAATAAATAGTGAAGCTAATTGCTAATTGGCTATCACTTCTTACCGGGCATACGACAGTACAACATCGTTATAGTTTTCAGAGTTATTTTAAAACGCTGGTGAATTCAAATCGTCATTAATTCTACTTTAATAAATCGGAACGTCCAGAGGATTCTTGCTTAATTGGCCAATGACCAAACGTTAGCATGTTAGCTAGCAGCGGGAAGGTGTAAGTCAGCCGTCAGTGTTTTGTGTTATTCCGCTTTCTAAACGGGCCTAACTTTGACCACGGTCCTTACTTTAAAAGACAGTGCAAGTAGTTTTCTGTTATAATTGTGTTTAGTTTCATTTTCAATTGAAAACTACGTGCTAAAAGAGGCTACGAGGAAGTTAGGGGGTGTGAGTGCTCACTGTTGTAACGTTCTGATTGGCCGAAGAAGTTTTGGTGTCGCCCTCTGATTGGTCCACAGCAAGTGTGACGTGTACGACAGTGCCAAACTTGAATAAGCAGGTGAACATTTTTTATTTTTTTTTAGATCACTTTAATGTTGTTTATATCAAGGTTTTATTCGTTTTGGATGTTTCATTAGTTTCTATTTTAATTTCGTTTATTTCTATTTTTTTGGTGTGAAATTGCTTATTTTAAAGTTTTTATTATAGTGTTGCTGTCTCTGTATCCTAAAGGGTCAAGATACATTTTTACTTGACAGACAATGTTGGGGACGGACTCAAATATGCTTTTACAAAAAGCTGTCAAGCCCAACGTGAAGAAGTTGTGTCAGAGGGGGAATATCATTTCTCCCATTAACCTGATGTGACTATTTCAGCCTTGTGATTTTATTTATTTGTTTATTTATTGTCTGGGCTCCTTACAGTTTTATTAAATGTGCAGAGCAACATTTGATTTCCTACAAAATCAATTGTATTCAATTTCTGATGAAAGTAGAGACGAGCATTTGCCATCCTGTTTTTTTAAACTGATATGTTTGTAATGTATTGTAATAAAAAAAACATAAATGTTAAACAATGGCGTGCAAAAAGTTATACAAGAACAGCACGTTAGACAACAAAATGTTGTTGACAAACTGGTGTTTACAGTCTCAGACATGAGCAACATTTCAGTCCTAAAAGAGGGGGATTTGTTTTATAGCTTCAGCATGAGGCGGTGAAGCTACAAACAAGCACAGATCCCTTTGAGGGGAAGCAGCTGGGTTTCTGTCAACAACATCAAACGTTAAGTCATTCAAGATAAATCATATTTAATACTCAATTTTTGTTGGTTGGTTGTTGCTTTAATAGCAATGTGGATTTAAAAATGATAACCTAAATACCACAACATGTTTTTCCCTCCTAATTTATTCTGAATTTGATGATGTTCTTGGGGCTGGATGGGACGCTTTGGGGCCCGCAGGCCACATCAGCCCCCCCCCCCCCCCCCTCCCATATATAGTACGGATAGTAAGAGGAAAAAGTTTGATCTTTTGCATTATACAGTTTCATTTAGTTATTGTTTTTTTTGTAAAGCCTCATTTCCATTTTAGTTCAGTTCAAGAAACACATTTTTTTTACTTTTCAGTTTTTTGTTTCTTTTACATTCTCGATAAAAACCTTTGTTGATATCTTTCGTTCTAACAAGTTAAATAAAATGAACTGAGATAAACAACCAAAGTGAGAATAAAGTAAAACCCAACCTCGACTGATTTCCAAATTAAAGAAAAAGCTAAAAATAGATGTTTGAAGAGGAGTGGGAAGATGTTTATTATGACATTTATTTACCCTCCCTTCTCTCCTTTTTCTGATCTCGAGCACAAATGTCTACAAAGTGTCATACATAGAGGACAAAAATACATTTATTAATTTCACAAGCCATTCCAATC
Source organism: Labrus bergylta (assembly GCF_963930695.1). Taxonomy (NCBI): domain Eukaryota; kingdom Metazoa; phylum Chordata; class Actinopteri; order Labriformes; family Labridae; genus Labrus; species Labrus bergylta. Next base: position 15,839,747 of record NC_089201.1, on the reverse strand, counting down.
TTTTCTAGTCTTTATATCCAGTCTAAATGTTTGCTTGGTTAAACACACCTGCAGTGCAGATGAGTCTAACTCGGAGCCTCTGAGGAGTCTGATCCTGGAGTCACCTGACTGACGTGCTGCACGCTCCAGAGAACGTTAGATAAGCAGCCAGACTGATTTGCATTAAAACATTTGTTTTAAACATAAACATAAAACATGAAACATAAAACTCCAGACTCCCGGTGCAACACACCTCGCACTCTGCGGTCAGAAACCTTCACACGCCTGACCCCGCAGTGACTCCAGAGAGCTGATAACTGAGCTGCAGTCAAACTGCAACGCCCACTGACTGTACCATGAAAAATACTTTTAAATCGTCTTTTAAGAGACTCTGCATTTTGGCTCCTAAGAAGTTCAGTTTAAACTGAAAACTGACAAACAAACAAACACCAGATGATTTCACGTGAAATTAGAATATTTCATGTTTTCTTTCTATGATAAATAATAAAGATTCAAAGCTAACTTTAAATCCAAAACACATTTATAAACGGAGCCTGCACCGTCCTGTTCAACACACACACACACCTGTACCTACTAGAGTGCACACAGGGACCATACACCAACCACAAACGTACACACATGTACACATACACACACAAAGAGAAACTAGCAGCCAAAGGCACGGGAGAAAAGCAATGTTTGAAGACCGCTCTTAAAGGAATTTGAAGTTTCCACAGACCTCAGGTCAGCAGGCACCATAGAGACTAAATTCACCTTCACCAGATTTAGTTTTGACTTTAGATAAATTCAGCAACAAAACATCACATTGTTAGTTTGACCTCCAGTCCTGGTTATTTTACTCCTGAAGCTTGATTCTTTTCAAACTTGTGGATCCCGTTCTTTTCCTCACAGTTAAACTATTTGGTGGTTTCAAATGTCACTCTGGGAGATCTGTAGATCTCCCTCAGGATAAGTGCCAGGATGAAACCTGAATACTGCTGCTTGTTCTCCTCCCTGACGGATCCATGTCCTTTATCCTTTAGGTGTGGCCATTGTAAACGACTAGCGCCCGAGTACGAGGTAGCCGCCACACGTCTGAAAGGCATGGTAGCTCTGGCCAAGGTATTACATAATCCACTTGACTAAACTGTAACATGGTGTGCTGCACTCTGCACCTCTTCAGACAGTCAATGATTTTCTTCTCCTGCAGGTCGACTGCACAGTCAACAGCAACATATGCAGCAAATATGGTGTCAGTGGATACCCCACCCTGAAGCTCTTCAGGGATGGAGAGGAGTCTGGTCCCTATGATGGTCCCAGAACGGCAGGTATAAAACCGTCTGCTGAGATTGATTTAAACATTCACCTTTTTTAAGCATTTTTAACCACCTCCGTCATTCTAATGTTTTCTCTCTCTCCTCCTCTCTCTGTCTCTCTCTCTCTCTCTCTCTCTCCATGTTTCTCTCCCTCCCTCCATGTTTTTCTCTCTCTCTCTCTCTCTCTGTAGATGGGATCGTCAGTTTACTGAAGAAGCAGGCCGGTCCGGCTTCTGTCGAGCTCAAGGCTGAAGCTGACCTGCTCAAGTTCATCGAAAGCCCAGATGCTGGTGTTGTCGGTGAGTATTTTTTTTAGTTTCATGAATTGCTTTCGCACAAAGAAGACTCAAAAAGCAGGAATTATGGTGCATTCAAGTGGTGTCGGACAAACGAGTTTCCGAGTTGGAAAATGCGTGAACACCTGCTCAAGTCGGAGCAAAAGTCAGGAAAGAATTAGGTGACCTGATTGCCAACTTGACGTCATATTTGTCATCAACATGTCAGGCAAAAGATGTTTTGAGATACTTTACTATATTTTCACTTATCACACATAAAGTATTTGCTCAAATATAACTTATAACTCGTACATTTAGCAAAAATCCACATGGGCCAAACACCAAATGTGTCTGATTATGTGTCGGCTGCACATAATCAGTGACGCACTGTAAATATAAACTTACAGAGGTGAACTGGTGGCTCTACGTAAGCAGAGGAGCACCTGAACACAGCATTAGATAAGCAGCGTTCAGCATAAAGCCGTGTATACACTGGTCAAATGATCCTTTTCTTTCCTGGTTTTATTTTCTTCCAAGTGAATAAATACTCTCGTTCATGTCACTCTATATCATATTTATTAAGAAAAGATTTTCCCTCCCTCTGTTAGACAAACCTACTTTCTCAAATAGAACAGGTTATCCATCATCGTCCAGCCGAGGTAGAAATGAGGAATCATTCTGCCATCACGTTTATTTCATGCTGAGCTGAACACGGTTATTCTTTCCTTCTCAGGTTTCTTCGCTGACGACAAGAGCACGGCACATGCGGAGTTCCAGAAGGCCGCCAACGCCCTGAGGGACAACTACCGCTTCGGCCACACAAACTCCGAGGAGCTCCTGAAGAGCAACGACGTGGAGGCCGAGTAAGAAGCTCTGTTCCTCTCCTCTCACTCGAGGCAGGGGGAGCGGATATTTGTTTACGTCACACGTGTGACATCACCATCGCTGCGGCACGAAGGCAATGACATTTCCTGTTTTGGCTTTTCCAGGGGAGTCGTCCTGTTCCGTCCAAAGAGACTCAGCAACAAGTTTGAGGACAGCTCGGTGAAATACGGCGGCGATGAGTTCACCAGCAACAAAATCAAGAAGTTCATCCAGGACAACATGTGAGTGTTACCTCATCCTCCTCATCAAACATCTGTGCGCTCCGGGTTTGCATCACTGCGAGTTCAGCCGCCACCATCGCACACAGCGCACGACATGACGCCATTGAAGTTTCTGTTTCTATTTGATCTCAATGGCCGTAACAAAGTCCGTCTCTCTCACAGACTCTTTAATGATTTTCTTTTTCTTTTTTTTTTAATGACCTACGGTAAGGGAGCCACAGTTAGGATTCGAACCTGGGCCGTAGCCTCCATACATGGGGTGCACAAACCACTGCGCCACCAGCGCCCCTCTTTAATGATTTCAGGCCACCACATGATCTTGCTTCTTTTTTCTTCTTTTCTTTTTTTTTATGCTGATGGAATTATTTTCAGGACGTATCTGTAATTTCTTGTCATTCCTCCTGGAAGGTTACTGAAAATGAAGCGACCTAAAGTCAGTGGAGACAGATGTTCAAGAGTCCGCTGCATGACTCTCCAAATATGTTCCTAAAGCTGTCGTATCTTTGGGATGATCTGAATATAAAAACATGGTGGAGAGCTGATCCGTTCCATCACTCCCACAGTTCCTCCTACATGCACAACATGTAGAGTTTATTTTAAGGTAATGTTGAGGAAAACAACTCCTCACCAAAGACTAGTACACAGAACGAGAAGTAGAAAAGGTTGATTGACACGCTGAGAAGAAAAGCGCTGCACATCTGTCCTGTCTCCATGACGACAGTCTGTTGACAACATCCGCTGTGTGACCGACACTGCTCTGTTTCTTGTTACTGCATGTTTTTTTTTTGATCGTTTATTTTCCTGATCAGACACGGAACGAGGAGGATGTGGATACAAGACAAGATCTTTAGGCGGCAAAGAACGGGGAATATCGTTAAACTTTTAGAAAAGAGCGCCTGTGATGTCATCACCGCCTTTTTGAAAAGTCTAAGCGCTGGGAGCGGCTGCTTAAAGAAGGCAGAGCGCTCTGAAAATAAGACGCTTTTTTTGTCGGGCCGGTCGCCTGCTGCTGTAAACGCTCTCTCCTCATTGTAAGATAAGAGTGTACACGGGGCCTAATACACCACCACACACTACGACTTAAATAATAAATATAATTTAGATTCATCCCCTCTCTGACCACGTCAGCGAGAAATGAACATGTAGAAACTTAATCAAAGTAGAATTTATGGAAGAACTGTTGGATTGCGAAGGTCAGATGGTCATGATGTCACAGCTGGTGGTTATATTTCTACAGAGTGTAAGACTCATAACATCATAAACATTGTTTTCAGGCCGGCTCTTCTCTTCTGTAGGGCTCCAGTAAAAGCAGCTTTAGTTATTCAGAAATCATCAACACTTTTCTATTTGATCGTATTTTGCGGCCCTGCAGTTGAAATCCCCTTTTTTAGTTTCACTTTCTCTTTCACCTCTGCTCATAACTTACTGCAATAACCAGTTTGTACGTCGTGTTTAAGGAGGATCAGATAAAAACCTTTAACACTCATGACATGTGTTCATGAAGATGTTAAACTCTCTCTTTCTTTCTCTCTCAGTTTTGGAATCTGCCCCCACATGACAGACGACAACAAAGACCAGCTGAGGGGGAAGGACCTGCTGGTGGCTTATTATGATGTCGACTATGAGAAGAATCCAAAGGGCTCCAACTACTGGAGGAACAGGTAGGTGTCCCTGAACCCACCTCGGACCTTTTTAATGTCCTGCAGTTTGATGTTCTTCAGTTTGAGCTCCGACCACAGCTTGATGGTGTTTTTATTTTTTATTTTAAACACGTCAACAGTCTGCTTCCTCTGAAAGGCAACAAATGAAAGCACGTGTTTATCTTCACATTGCACATTTTTAAAACAGATGTCAATGTTGCAAATGCCTCACTGAACTAGTCGGGTGTGTCAGTCTGCCCTCACTGATAAATTAAGCCAAAGTTTTGGATCCTTACCTCCAATTCACACATACTACGTGCACGCCACGGTCCGTCAGCACCATGGTTTTGCTCCATCGGACGGCTCGCGCCCATTCACACTGGATCTGTTTCTGGGACGTCAGCGCAGCGGAGCGCACCCATGACACATAATTCCCCTGAGGGAATTAAGAGAAAAACATGCAAACAACATGCAAACAACATGTTTCTTTGTCTTTCTGAGGATGCATTGTTGTTAATTCAGTACCTGTTTTGACGTAATGTTGATAAAGTGATGAAAAATACGATCGTGAGTCCGTATATTGTGTTTTATTTTGAAATTGACCGGATGCTCTGTGCGTTTCCTTGTCTGACTTCCTATCTGGGCTGTCATATTCTGTCCAGCTTGACACGTGCCTGCAGCGTACTCCGGCGAAAATAGACTTGCTGCGTATTTGAAACGGAGCAGAGTGTAGTGCCGTTGGTGGCACGCGCCAGAGACGGACCGCAGCGCGCGCTGTGTGAACACAATGATTGACTAGAGTGGAAGCTAAGTACAACGTTGTGCGCGGCGCTGACGGACCGCAGCGTGCACGGAGTATGTGTGAATTGGGGGTTAAAGGAAGAATGTGTATATCCTGTGTAAATGTCTCTCTGAGTCATGACTGTCTACAATGAGTGAGACGCTCGAGTCCCGCTGGCTGTGTTGTTGTCAGAGCCATGTTTACATGGACGGGACGGCCGGCTCCTCCCCTTGTGTATAAAAGCTGTTTTAGTCAAGGACTAGAGAGAAGAAGAACATACTCACTGATTATTTAGATGTCACCTTAGTGTTTTTAGATCATGTTCATTCTGTGTCCATTTACATGCAATATGAAGCTACGAGCTAACTAAAGAACGCTAACATTAGCATGCTAACTCAACTATGCAGGACACAGGCTAATGCAGCATGAAGATAAAAGTAACATCTCCATTTAAATGTTTTATCTTCATGACTGAAAAACTCACCAAACGTTACTGTGTTTGTTTTTTGTTTTTCTTCAGGGTGATGAAGGTGGCCAAGAAATTCCTGGACGACGGCAAGAAGCTGAACTTCGCCGTGGCCAACAGGAACACGTTCAACCACGAAGTGTCCGAGTTCGGCCTGGACGGCGGCTCGTCTGAAATACCCGTTGTGGCCCTCCGTACCGCCAAGGGAGACAAATACGCCATGAGCGAGGAGTTCACGTAAGTCGAGTCGTATTTAGCCGGTTTGCTACATGAACATTTCAAACATTAATTAATTTAACATAATAAACTGAAATCTTTCAGCTGGCTCGTTTTGAAAACGAGAGTTTACTAAAAAAGTTCTCCAAGATGTAAACTAGCTGCAACCATCACACGCTGCTCGTGCTGTTTAAACATGTGTATGAATGAGGCTGTGCTGGGAAACACAGCGACACAGACCAGTCTGTCTGTGCTACTTTTGAACATCTTGCTCTCGCTCTTACGTTTAAAGCAAACGGTGGCTCATTGTTCCGTAAATACAACATTTCTCTTTTTGTTCTCCTCACAGTCGTGACGGAGCCGCTCTGGAGCGTTTCCTGGACGATTACTTTGACGGCAAGCTGAAGAAGTACCTCAAATCCGAGCCCATCCCCGAGAACAACGACGGACCGGTCAAGGTGAGAGGAATTCTGCTCAATATTTCTAACCTGTTTTCTTTATTAGTATTTGATCAATGTGTGGCCTTGAATGTCCTCATATTCAGCATGTTTTTAATTTCACTCCCTATTTATAAAGGATCAATATGTAACTCTGACACCTAGTGTTTAAACTGGGTACTGCAGTACAAATTCAAAACATTGTAGATAGCTGTCTCCCCCCCTGCCCCCCCCCCCCCCCCTCTCAATCTCGTTTAAAGCTTCATAAATAGTTTGACTTCTCTGTTTTTTATTAAAACGGAATCTCCTCTGAGAAACCGTTTCATCACCGCTTTATTCGACGTCTAAAACAAAGATGATTGACTATGTTGTTATTTTTTGATTTCAGGTCATCGTGGCTGAGAACTTTGACTCCATCGTGAACGATGACAGCAAAGACGTGCTGATCGAGTTTTACGCTCCGTGGTGCGGACACTGCAAGAGCCTGGAGCCCAAATTCAAAGAGCTGGGAGAGAAGGTGGGAAATGGGTTTATTACCAACTGCTGTTATTGATGTGAATAATCAGATACTCAGCTTAACTATATTAATCTCTTTAAGACTTTATGAGAGCGCTGCTTTCGTAGCATTCAATCCAAAGTTGGACGAGTTGCACTGCTGACTCTCTAGAACAGGGGCATCAAACTCATGTCAGGTAGTGGACCGGATTTGTTAAATGAGATCTAATCTGGGCCGGACTAGTTTTTGCAAAAATCAAGAGATTGAACATTTGAATAGGCTGGATGTGGATTCATTATTTGAGTCAGGGGTGTAAAACTCAATGACTGAGGGGGCACAAACTTAAAACTGGGTTTCACTGAAGGCCCAAACTGGGTGAAAATGTATTTATTTAAAATCATAATTGGTGCAGACGACTCTGTTTGTCACTGTGTGTGGTTTGTCATCTTTTAGTTTGCTTCCTCAGAAGCGGCACCACACATGTCCGTGATCACGCGGCCTGTCTTTGAAGCTGCAGGTTTCAGGCCCTGAGATGCTCCTGTACGCTGCACAGAGCTGGAGCGTGCATGTCCGGCCATTGTGGTGCAGGGCTCGACATTATAACTGGCCCGCTGCCCGGATGAATGATTGAAAGAGTCTGCTCGGGCCAGTTAAAATATTGCCTGGTTAAAAAAAAAAAAAAAAAAAAGACAGTAACACGTTCTCAACTTCACAGCGCTTTACTGTCATACTGGTGTTTTGTTAGTAATTATTTTAAAAACGTCACCCTAATAACTGCTACAGCATCAACGTTTCATGTGCTTGTTTCCGCGCATGTGTGTCACAGTTGAAAGGCAGCTGACTGCTTCACTGCTGTCCCTCCCGCGAGCGCACTCGCGCCTCTCGGATTGTACACTCGCACACAGATTTTAGCGCAGGTTTTCTCTAATAAAAAAACACGTTTGGTTAAACGGTTTTAAAACCGTCAGATCCCGACAAAAGCCGAGCTAAAATCAGCATTCAAAGAAAAACAATCACCGGAAGAGTCGAGAGTGACAGCAGGACATGACGAAAACAGAAGGGAGAAAAGTTTCAGCCACAGTGACAGACAGCTGGAGGAGCTGGAACACACTGCAGCTAAATTTCCCCTTGAAGTTAAAGACCAGATCCTAGTAAAGATAAAAGTTATTCACAAAGCATCTTAGCCCTTAAGAGAGCTCCTAAAGTAAAGATCTAAGGATGAAGAGTTTCTCACAGAAGAAAGAAGGAGAGATTCCAGCTCTATCACAGCCTCATATTAATATCAGATTAAGGAGACTCTTACAGTTACCAGCATGGTGAATAAACATGAGCACATAAATGTAAGAAAAATACAAAATATTTTTATAATTAGAGCTCACTTAATTAAATAAAAGTTCTAATTTACTTTTGCATCAGAATGTTTAAAGAGTAAATTGGTGACTGTTTTTCTTCGAATCAAAAGTAACGTTCCTGGGCCAGCGGTTACGATGGTCGGGCCAGTGATATTTGAAAACCAGTGGCCCAGAGGGCAAAATTTGCTTAATGTCAACCCCTGGTGGTGCATTCTGGGATTTGTAGTTTCCGTGGTGTTTGTGCTTTATACCAGAGGGCCTCGTCTGAGTTTGACACCTGGACTATAGGAGTCAATTTGTTTAGATCCAGCTTGCAGACTGTTCACACTTTCTGACTTCTCTTCTCTTTCAGCTCGCCGATGATCCCAACATCGTTATCGCCAAGATGGACGCCACAGCCAACGATGTGCCATCTCCATACGAAGTCAGCGGGTGAGTTACGGTTTTATTTATTGGAAGGGTCAGAGCTTGTTCTCGCCTGGAAACATTTGGATGCTCGTGTGTTTTAGAACATTACGCTTACAGAGCTGTCAGACTAGGTTTGAGGTCGAGGAAGACATGGAAAAAGGTTCTTGTGTAGGGGGCCTCATTTTTCCCTCAGTTTTCTTTAAGGGGGGCGGGGCGGTTCTTTAAAACAGAACGGTCTCATGCTTCAGAACGCCACTTTAACAACTTTTTATTTGCTTCTCCAGTTTCCCCACCATGTACTTCGCACCAGCCGGAAGTAAGACGAGCCCGAAGAAATACGAGGTGAGCATCAGCTTCAGTGATCGTTTGATTATAGTCATGTTTTTGTTTTCCCTTTTGCTAAACGTTCCCGTCTCTTTTGTTTCAGGGAGGTCGCGAGGTGAGCGACTTCATCAACTACCTGAAGAGGGAGGCAACCAACCCGCTGGTGGTGGAGGAGGAGGAGGCCAAGAAGAAGAAGAAGAAGAAGTCAGAGCTATAAAAGCTCCCAACAAGAACTTCAACATCCCCACCCCCTCCCCCCCTCGCTCACAAACCGGAGGAGGAGAAATTTGGAAAATCATGGAAAGAACTGAAATTATATTCCACTCTTAGTGAACTACCAAATGCTCTGAGGCCCAATCAAAGGGGCGCGGCTCCTCCCTCTAGGTCCTCTGCTGCTCTGGGAAAACTGTGGAGAGGTGGTGGCCAGGGCCTGACCAATGTCTAAAAACAAAAACAAATTTTTAGGGAAGAGGGGACAGCTTTTGAAAAAAATTGAGATTTTTATTTCCCCGGGTCTGTCTACCACACCTCAGGCTGATGCACTTTGGTTAGACTCCAGTCTTCGGTCATCTGTCGCTCTGATTTTTGTTGTCGTTGTCACGGGGGATATTGGTAGCGGTGAATTCCTTTCTATTTTTTTTTTTTTTTTTTTTTCTTCATTTTTGTTTTGTTAATCGTCTTTGTTTTTGTACATTTGGAAGGATTGTGAAATAAAAAGGCCCACAAAACCAAAACAGGCTGTATGATCTCATTCATGAATCTCAGCGTCTGGACTGTTCAGCCTCGAATTAGCTCTAAACTAATGATCCCTTTTTGTCTGTCAGGTCGGTCACTATAACTTCCTGCAGTGTATCAGATCTCTTGGTCCATCTTATTACAGAAAGAGTCCATGTGTCCAGATCCAAAGGTCTTCATGTACCTTTGTTTTGCTTTGTTCTAGCCTGGTGGTTGTGTGCAGAGGCTGTAGTGGGTTTGAGTTCGACCTCGGACCTCTGCTGCATGTAAATGGTTAATGGACTCGAGCTTGTACAGCGCTTTTCTAGTCTTCTGACTACTCAAAGCACTTTTACAGCTCAGGTCACACCTACACACTCACACACTGATGGTAGAGGCTGCTGTGTAAAGTGACCATCAGAAGTAACTAATCCCATTCACACACATTTATACACTGCCGAAGAAGCAGCAGGAGCAACTTGCGGTGAAGTATCTTGTTCAAGGACACAGCAGACATGTGGCTTCAAGAGCTGGGGATTGAACCCTCGACCTTCTGGTTGGGAGACAACTCACTCAACAACTGAGCCACAGCCTTCTGCCCACTCTCTCCTCCCAACATCCTTTAAAAAAATATTTCAGCATATTTGGTTTGTCCAATCAATATAAATTGTCCATGTGTGTTGTTTTTTTGCATTAGATTATGAGGTATTCTTACATCCCTACTAAAAACCCTTTAGTGTAGAGGCCAAATCAAAACATTTTTCTTACACTTGATGTCTTCATCTTTAAAAAAACAAAAACAAACGTCATGTCCATGTTGCCTTGATTTCTTTTTAAATGATAAAACCTCTACAATAATGTATTTTTTTTTATTCCTTTGCTCGTCACATCTTTATTATACACTATGGATTATATCTATTTTCCATGAACACAGAACACCCCAAACTTCTTTTTTTTTTAAACCAGACATTCAAATTATCTTAATTTAAGCACTTGTTTAGCCTACATAAAGCTGATTCACGTGGATGCTAAAGCTTGATTAGCATTTATTTGGTTCGGTCCAGAGATAAATACACATTTTTGGTAATCTCAGGTGAAAAAAGTAAATTATTTATAAAGATTGTGTAGAACGAAGATGCGTGTATGATTTCCAATAGTATGCATTTATTACGATATAATCTAAATAATTTAAGGTAAAACACGTCAAAATAAAGTCTTTCTGATGTTTGTCAGCCACAATAAATGAAATAAAACTGTATAAAATATAACGCTATGATATATGACTCTATCTGCCCAGATGCACCCAAGTTTATTCTGGGGGATTTTAATCATTGCAAGTTAAATAAAACATTGAGGACATACGAACAATATGTGACTTGCGCTACAACACAAAAGAAAACCTCACTTGATCTCAGTTATGGTTGTGTAAGTGGAGCTTACAAATCTTTTCCTCTGCTTTCTTTGGGTGCTTCCTATCATAACAGTGTCTACCTTACGCCCACGTACAAACCTTGTTTTAGGCACCTGGAGTGCGAGGAGAGGACCGTCAAAATCTGGTCAGAGGCCAGCATCTCATCTCTCCAGTCCTGTTTTGAATGTACAGACTGACAATGTTTTTATGATGTTTGTGATGACATTAATAAAATAAAATCCATGGCATCAATTAACCAATCCACCTGTGGGACTAAGCCTCCTATCTGTGTAGATGGTGTGGATGATGCTGACTTGTTGTTTTTAATTCATTTTTTTCTCGCTGGGAAAGGTCTAATTTCTTGGATGATATTTCAATACTAAGAGAATCTCTTGTTCCTCAGAAGGACTTTGTGATCTCTCAGGGAACTGTCACAACTCTATTGAAGGGAGTTAATACAAGAAAAGCTGCTCAGTGACGTGTTCACAAAACTTTTTCAGATGTGCCGGAGTGTGGCCGGATACCCCCCATCTGGAAAACATCCACAATAATTATCCCTGTACCTAAGGAAGCTAAACCTAAGGGTTTGAATGATTTAAGACCAGTCGCTCTTACTTCACTTGTTATGAAAACATTTGAGAAAATCCTAAAAGCAGAAGTTGTCTCATTAATAAATGGTCAACTTGATCCACTTCAGTTTGCTTATCAAGCTGGCAAAGGTGTGGACGACGCCAAGGTTTTCATTTTAGACACTGTGTACAAACACCTGGAAAAACCTAAATCCCATGCCAGACTTTTATTCGCCGACTTTTCCTCAGCTTTTAATAAAATGCAGCCTCATATTTTAATTGGGAGACTATCCTCTCACTTTAAACTTCCTGGTCAGATTTTAATGTTGCTTTTAAACTTTTTAACAGACAGAGTTCAGCAGGTTTTCGTGAAAGGTCAAATGTCGAAAATAATGATGTCAAACACTGGTTCCCCTCAGGGCTGTGTCCTTTCCCCCCTGCTTTTTTATCATGTACACAGATAGCTGCAGAACATCACAAGAGAGCAGTTATCTGGTGAAGTTCTCAGATGACACTGTTCTGCTGTCCATCCTTCAGGGCTCAGAATCAGGCCATGGCGGTGCTCTACCAACTTTTGTTAAGTAGTGCGATGACAACTTCCTGGATGAAAACCAAGGAATTGGTCATAGATTTTAGGAAGAACTTTTTGTCACCCTGAAGCTAGTGAACTGAAATAGTGGACTCATATAAATAACTTGGGACAGTGTTCGACTCTGAATTTAAGTTCTCTGAAAACAGAGTCAATCGTGAAAAGAGGCCAACAGAGAATTTATTTGATGCGGAGGCTGAACTCTTTTAGTGTTTCACAAAGCATTTTATGTAGCTTTTATCATTCTTTTATCGAAAGTCTTTTAACATTTTCTTTTATCTGTTGGTTCAATGGGTTGTCTGTGAAGGACAAGAACAGTTTGAACCACATTGTAAAAGTCTGCTCTAAGATTATTGGAGTCCAGCTGAAAGACTTCAGAGCTCCCTGTGGAAGGAGCGTGAGGTCCAGAAAGCCAAAGGGATCAACCCAAACATGTTCTCTCATCCGTGTTTTCTTTAATGCCCTCTGGACGGCGCTATCTTGCCCCTCCAAGGAGAACCAATTTTTTCTGTAAGTTATAAATGCAATAAGATAATTAGAATTGTCTGAATAAATAAACAAACATTCAGAATTCCTTTCTGGAAAAAATGTGAAGTCTCTCTAAAAGGCCCTCTCCTCCAATTCTGAATGCGCAGAATGGTTTAGTCCTCCCACCGCCTCTCACCTGGATTGATCTTTCAGCGGTCAGTCGAGTCAAGCGTGAGAGATGTGGCAGGCTGCAGATTAAACGTTAGAGGAATTCAGCCAAGAATATAATTTGTATCATATCTGTGTTTTATGTATAAATATATCTTATTAATCCCCTTCATAGATACAATTTCATACGACCTTATTTTATAAAAATATTACATCGCGGTCAAAAAGAGTCCACTTTGGAGTTATATTTAGCGTCTTTCCCAGCGAGCTACAGTAACATATTTGATATCAACAGATTCAGTGTAGTTCATATGATATCAGTGTTGTCGCGCAAGCATTAAAACTGAGACCGCTACTTCTGCCCAAAAAACAACATTTTGAACGTCAGGTGAGACAAATGATAATGCAGTGAAAGAAGAATTAAAGTGTAGAAATTGTAGAAATTCTCTGGGTTTAGTTTGGGACTTGGTAGGGGCCCTATGTGAGATCTTTTCATGGGGCCCGGAATTCCTGGCGACGCCCCTGATCTGCTACTGTACAGTGAGATCACCTGCGAGGTCCATTCATCTAGTGTCTATTCATGAGACACATTCCTGTCAGTGTATGTGTTTGTTTCCTTTATGTTGTCTTTGCGTTTTTCAATGGCTCGGTAGGTTGTGAAACTGATTTGCCCTTCTGGGACAAAATAAAAGTTGTGAATCATATTTTGGCGTAAAAGCGCGACTAACCTGTAGGCGGCGAATCCAACACTAATTGGTAGAAAAACACTTCCTGTTAAACAATAAACGAAGAAGAGTGAGAGCCAATCACATGAGAGCATTGGAGGCTTATGTCGAGGCATGTTCAGGCTGTACACGTGCTGCTACGTCAGAAGGTAATGTACTTTTCTGTCACATTTCCTTTGTATTCCTTTTTTTTTTTTTTTTTACTGTCAACGCTCTTGATATCAGATTAATCTTGTATCTTTAATCGGAGAGTAAAGTTTAGTGTCGTGTTTGTGCAGTTTGATTCAGCTAGCAAAACAATGCTAGTGAAGTTTAGCTAAGCGAGCGGACAGGCGAACTCAGTTTCAATAACTGGCAATTAAAGAGATAATCGGTTTATGACACAGTTAAACACAAGTTCATGCTTTTTGTAAACTCTGTAGGTACAGTGTTTAAATCATGTCATCATTACAACTGACCAAACACGCTTGAAAAACACCTGTCAGCGCTTTGAACAATAATAATATGTTGACGCTGAGGCTGCTCCAGATGGCAGACATGGTCTATTTATAGTCACACATGAGGCTATACTATATTTACTGTATGCCGAATAAACCACTAAATCATAGCGATGGATTTATATATATTTATATATCTCAGGTTTTCTATCGAAGTCTAATTTGAGTTAAAGGGATCTTGTATTAAAGTTTCAGAATTTGAATGGTGTTTGGTAGGCAAGAAAATGTGAAGTGGCATGTTTCTGGATAATGTGAAGTATCTGGACAATGTGAAGTATCTGAATAATGTGAAGTATCTGGATAATGTGAAGTATCTGAATAATGTGAAGTATCTGGATAATGTGAAGTATCTGGACAATGTGAAGTATCTGGATAATGTGAAGTATCTGGACAATGTGAAGTATCTGGATAATGCACTTATACGGAAAGGAATTAAGGCCATAAATAATGAGAAATAAATCATGAGAGGAGGAAGAAATATTGTCATTATGAGAAATAGAATTCGATATTATAGAGAAAAGGGTAAAAATGTGGAGAAAAAAAGTTGAAATGTTGAGAGTAAAATTTAAATATAATTATGTGAATAAAGTCCAAATTTCTCTTAAGAAATCTAAATTTCAGCTTCATTCTCTTCATTTAGACTTCTCGACATTTGTACTTTAACCTTATTATCACCATTTCAACTTTTTTTTTTTTTGACTTCGTCTCAAAGTGCATCATGGAGGGGAAAAAAATCTTCCTCTTATAATTTATTTCTCATGTCCGGCCCGACGCTTAAGTCAATTGGGGGCCCTCCGAGCAACATTCAGCAGGGCAACGAGAATGAGTGCTGTCAGTTTGCTCAGATTTATTTGAATGATTCCTCAAAATCAAAAAGGTGTCTGTTGAGATAGATGTACACATTTACTGAGTTGATCTCTCATAAAGCTGACTTTATTATTATCAAGTTGTTTTTATTTCATTTTCTCAGAAATGACTTCAAGACAAGTTGCCTCGGTTGGCGATGGCGGAGCGGTCAAATAGAACCAAAGGCAGCTCACGGGGGCTTCTCAACAACTACAGGTGTTTGTGTAAGAGATCCACGATGCTTCGCTCCTTGGAGAGCGCAAGAGCTACAAGGAAACATCAGCAGAAGATAATCATCAGCAACATGAAGAGGAAAACGACGAACAACCTCACTGAACCACCGGACGTTAATAAACTGGTCAAAAAAACAAAATCGAGCGCCACAGAAGAACACGCTCACAGCACTCTGACCTCTGAAAACAGGACACGAGATGTTTCTAACCCTGGACTTTCTGAGCCTAAAGCTTCGGACCAGAACAGTTTAGTCTCGGCCCTCAGAGACCGCTGGGAGGTGGACAGTGGTTTCTCCTCGGAGGCGAGTCCTCCGGCTAGCGGGCGGAGTTCACCGTGCCTCAGCTCGTGCTCCACCACAGTGGTGGCGTTGGACTGCGAGATGGTGGGGACGGGGCCTGGAGGACGCTGCAGTGAGTTAGCCCGCTGCAGCATCCTGGACTATCGTGGTAACATATTATATGATAAATATGTCCGACCCAGTCAGCCCGTTACAGACTACAGGACTCGCTGGAGTGGCATCAGAAGGCATCACCTGTGCAATGCTACAGCCTTCGCTCAGGCCAGGGAGGAGGTGAGGCCTGCACTATTCTACTTCACATTTTTGTGATGTGCTGACTCGACCTCATGCCCCCCTCCCCCCCTCTTTCTGCCATGCATGTGTTGTATTATGTTATATTCAGGAGGTAACTGTGCTCAGGCTGGGTTAGTGTGAGTGCAGGTCGTTGGGGGGAATGGAGAGGGGGGACAATCATGTTTCAACACGATACAGAGCAACTTGGACAAATGTGAGTACGTCCTAAGACTCACCAGTGACTGTACACTTATAACATTTTTAATAATCGAGTTGTTAAAAAGTGCAAGAACAAACCTCCTGAGACCCACTTGCAGTACTTGCTTTGCCCACCAGGGGGTAGCTTCTCATATTTTAGGAACCACTAGAGCGAGGTGACCGTTTGTAGCTGAACTGAATCTTCTATCAAATGCAGGACTTTTTACTTTGCTCAATATTGAGCTTCCTGAGCTTTGAGCTTTGAGTGAACATGTGAAAGTTGCTTAAACTGTCTCTTCGACCTCAGCTCGCACTGTAAATCATTCATATGTCTTCTGCACTTTCCTTCTGCAGATCCTCAGGATACTTGAAGGCAAAGTGGTCGTTGGCCACTCTATTTACAACGACTTTGAGGCGTTGGACATGATCCATCCTCCTCACATGGTCAGAGACACCATCACCACAAGGCTCCTCAGCAAGTTGGCTGGTTTCCCTCGGCAACGCTGCGCCTCCCTGAAAATCTTGGCCAATAAGCTGCTGAACAGGAAAATACAGGTAAGATGTTGTGATTTATATAACATTATATGAACTGTATTATATTAACTGATAATCAATGCATACAAATGATTTATACTATCTGATGATGAGTTTAGTCATAACTATCTGTCTGATATTTGAACTTTAAAGGTCACATATTCTCCTCCTCTTCAACTAGTTTAAATAAGTCTCAGAGCTCCCCAAAACATGTTTGTGAAGTGGTCGCAGAGAAATCACAATTATTCCCGAACATACCCCTAACCCTTTAAAAGTATGTACACGTAGCTGAAGGGAAGTTTGTTTGTTAACCGTGATGCACCCTGATGTCCATGCGCTCCACGTCCAGGTGGGGAGGTGGGGCCACTGCTCGGTGGAGGATGCTCAAGCCGCCCTAGATCTCTACAAGCTGGTGGAGGGAGAGTGGGAGCAGGAGCTGCAGAACAGACTTCACAACGATGACGATGCTCAACAAGCGTCGAGCTCAAACCACTACATGCAGGACGAGTACTGGCCAGACGATGTCGTAGCTGAGAGCAAATGAAAGGACAGTATGGCGGTACCTCAACAGATTCCTTAATACAAGGAAGTACAGAAAAGTATGAATAATGTGAATGCACAACATACAGACAGGCTGGAGTTAAACACACATCCACATCCAGGCTGGACTTAAATTACAGTTATGTAAAAAATTAATATTAAGAGAATCAAATCTGGGAGTTGTGATAAAACTGTCGTCTCATGAAAATATGTTTTCTTTAATTTTGGGGAAGTGACTGTACTGATGGAGACACTTGTTAACTTATTATTTCTAAACAGTGTGGGAGCTAGTATCAGCATTTTCACTGCCGTGGAACAGAGTTTGTCCTGCAGAGTTCTCGGTTTCAGCGCACTTATGTTAAAGCGTGAAGTGTTGGCTTCATGCTCTGCAAAGTTTGGACGGTTGTTGCTCTTACCTGAAAGGAAAACAAACACTGATCAATGGACACAGATGCAGCTGTTTTTAGAAAAGAACTGTATATTTTATGTTTGTCCATTTAACATGAAACTGCCAAAAGATAGATTCTTGGAGCAGCGTCTAAAAATGTGGAACAAATTACACAAACAAAAAGAGATGCATGGAGTGCTGCGGTGCTGTTGAAATGTGTTTTTTTTTTTTAATAGTTGAAAAGAAAGTATCCCTCTGGTGCTCTTCAGTGCGGGGATCCAACTTTTGACTGTGCCTCAGACCTCTTCAGTGGAACAATTTCCAGTTTTACTCGCTTCTGGTTGTAAAAGAAAGTAAACTTTAGTTTAAACTGCTGCATTTTCATGTCAACTAAAAGTTACCTCCATGTTTAAGTGGCCTTCAGTGTTTTTTATAAATCAACCACGGTATGTTTAACTGTAATGGTCATTTATATCATTACCTCTTATTGTAAGCTGCTCTTAAATGTCCTAATAAAATGGCCTGTTATATTTAAACTTGGCCTGTTTTCAGTGATTCAATGTGTCCACATTAAAATAAGTAAACAACATTTATCTATTCTGCTGTTCCTCTTCAATGTCACTTAAAGGTCACATATTATCCTACTTTTCAACAACTTTAAATAAGTCTCAGAGCTCCCACAAAACGTGTGTGAAGTTTCTTGTTCTAAATCCGCTCTGATCCTGTATTTGATCATGCCTATAAACCCCTCTATTTCAGCCCTGCTCAGAACAGGCTGTTTCTGTGTATGTACCTTTTGAAGGTCTCATATTATGCTTTTTCTGGTTTTATTTGCCCTTTAGTGTGTTTTCCAAGTGTCCTGTGCATGTTTAGGCACATCTATGTGCAAAAATTCAAAGTCCGCAGAAACGCGGCTTCTCCTACGTCCTCCTGTTAGCTGTAGCATTAGCTGCATGTAACGCTCGGTTCTAGCCCCCCTCTATAAAAATGTGTCAGTCCGACGTCATTGTCAATGTGCGATCACTGATCTAAGCCCATTGGCTCATTGTGGCAAGCCCTGCAGCTCATGTTGCACGCCCATTAACTTCTGTAGCACGCCCACGATATGCCGTAGCCTGCGGTAACACAGTAGTGCTAAGGTGCTAATGTTTATGCTCCCCTCGGACGGAGCCAGTGGCTGTATTCCCAATATGGTAAAAGAGGCGGGACATTTCCGAGAAGCGTGCTGAGCAACTGATCAATAACGACAGAGCGAATTGGCAGACTTGGCCCACGTGGGGTCTAACAGTGTGGGCTCAACAGAGCGTAGCTGACAGACTCAGAGCGGAGAGGGAGCAAGGAGGAGCAGTACATGAAAACAGACACTTTTTTCAAACTTTAGCTATAGTGAACGTACAAAAGTAGGTACATAGATTAAATATACGAACAAAAAGGGCATAATATGGGCTCTTTAAATGTAAGTGAGCTGTGTCTGACCACGCCCCCTCTGTATATCTGTGCATTCATGTGGAGTCAGACGCATCGGAAAAATTAGATTCTGAGTTGTAAAATGCACATGAACGCCTGCTCAAGTTGGACCAACAACTCTGAAAACCCAGGGAATAATAAGGGTCCCGACATGTCATCACATGGGGTGCAAAATATGTTCTGTCAATGTTAACATACTTTTTATTAATTCATGTATTACACATCAACTTTTTGCTCGAATGTAACTCATAACAGAGACGTCACACATGTCGTCTTCGTCTTGTTTTATTGTTGCTATGACATTCAGACTTAACAAACTGAAAAAACACTGAAGTCTGAAGAACGATTTCCCAACCCCGAAACTGTGACCATCCGAGGAGCAGCTTAATGAATCATTTAGATGTTTGCCTAAGGAGTTGATGGAGACCAAAGCCAGAGAGAAAAAGGAGTAAATGTTGCGTCCTTTGTGTTGGACAAACTGAACCGTCACTGAATTAAATCTGGCAAAGTTTAGGATTTGTAACTATTTGATCATGTGTTTGTCAGAAATTATTAAAAAGCAATATTTCTGTCTAGATATGTATTGGGGAAAAAAGGCTTTAAAGATTTTTCGGTAACAGTAACACAAGCTTTCTTTTATATCATTGTGGAGCTATTTACGTCATGAATTGAGCGTTGCGTGTGTAATGTAATGATTCTTTTTGGCTCGGCTCATTGGGTCACACTGTTGAAGAGGAAAACCTCCAACTATGTCGTCATGTTTGTCCTACTTGAGCCGCAGCCAGGTCAGCATTAACAGCAGCATTGTGAGCAGCAGTATTAACGGATGAAAACGGATGAAACTCTTTAGACATGTTGGGAAACGCGTTGGGGATCACCCGGGCAGGTGTGACAGGGTCTTGTCACAAACACTGGATCAGGACGTGGACGAGGTGAACGAGGTCACAGAATGTACAGGTGAGTTGACCCAAAGGAGAAGTTTTAGAAATACTGATGATGATCTCACAACACGTCCTCTTATTCAGCAAAGTCCAAAAATGTGAGCATGTTACCAGTGTTCAACTACACATACATGTAGCATGGTGAGCTGCAGGGGGAGCTACACATTTTGAAATCCTGCATGTATGGCTTTGTCCTCTCCCCCTCCACACACGCACAAACACACACACACACACATGTCTAAAGCCTGAACTTGGCCCCTCAGCTCAGGCTATAGGGAGAGAAGAGAACAGAGTCGCATTGTTAGCTCAATCCATCTATTTTGGTTCCCTGAAAGCGCTTTATTGAGCAGATCAGGACCAGGACCTGATTTAGCAGATTACTGGTCGACTGCTCGCTCCTGCATCGTTGCGCCAGGAGGAAAACGTGTGTTGGTGACATTAACGCTGCGAGGGTCAGAGAAAAGGGAAACTTCCTAATGTTGACCGACCAGCAGCAGGGACGTCTTCATTCAATGAGCAGGGAACAGGTTTGGGATGCTAGCCATGGAGGTATGGTGTCCCCTGTTGTGTTTCTAAAGGCTTGAGAATTCAGATCTTCATGGCCAAATGGTTTCAAAGCACCAAAATGTTCTTTATGGAAGCAACTGGTGATCAGAATCCAAATGAAAAAAGAGTGAAGTCGCTCAAGCTTTGGCTCACGTTTAATTACAGTCTGTGGTAGATACGTGGTCGTCACCAACCTGTCGTACGTCCATGGCTTGCCAACCTGCCTGCAGACACAGCTAGTTACTCAAGAATTCAAAACTCTTATGTAGTATAGGAGCAAGTTCATGTATTTTAGGAGAGTGGCACTTCATAAAGCTTTGAATGCTCCTGCTGCTTCCTCCATATATCCACTCACCCAGATCTAAGTCGATTGTGATTCAGATAAGATAAACAAATTAAACTTCTTTAGACATTTTATGACCTTAAAGGACCAATATGTAAGATATCTACTGAGTGAAATGATAAAGTGACCTTACTATATGATCAGACATTAAGGAAAAATGCTATGTTGAAGTGCTGGCTTCTCTGACAACAATTCAGCAGCCAGTATGTCCTCCTAACTTTAGATTCTGGTCCTGAATGGTCTGGATTTGTTTGGACCAGAGAAGGTAGGCAGTTTTAAGACACCCCCACATGGCCATTTTGGACGCCCCTTGGTTTGTCAGAGATGAGACCAGTTATCAGGTCAAACCAACAGGTGTTGCAGCGATGGAAGCGATCAAGAGAACTGGTTCAGATAAAAGTGATTGTACTCGACCTAAAAAGCCTCTGCATGTTTCTAATAAGCTCCACGAGCAGAAACGTGCTCAAACTAGGATCAATATTGGAGATGCTTTTGAAAAATGGAGAGAGGTTAGAACGCAGAAAGGTTTACAGACTGATGCAGAGCTGGATAAACACTGAAGCTTCAGTATCCACCACATGACAACCTGTGTGCACATCGACTCTCGAGAGGAGGCGGCAAAATGATCCCCTGCAGAATATATGGAATTTTGTTAACCAGAATATCTTGACTTTATTCGCGACACCTGAACACTATTTGTGTACATTTTCCTCCGGCTAATGTTTATACTGTTTTATGACACTGTCTTGTTGCATTCACTGACCTGTTGGTTAATTTGTTTTCACACCTCTCTGTTGGTCAATAACTGGAGATTAATCTGAAGGTTGTTTTTTTACTCAATCTCTCTCGATGGGGGATTACACATGAAGTCTAAATTCATGCGTGTCCGATTAGATGAGGTGTGCTCACATTATTTAAAGCTTTACACTCAGCATGAATGATGAAGGTGAGCAACATGTGCACAGTGTCATTATGTTGAGATGTGAGGTGAACGTGAGCGCTAATCTGATCTCAGGGACCTGTGAATGATATGAATGCTCTTAAGTCTAAATCCAAATCCTGTGTGTGCGTGTATGAATATTTATGGTTTACGGAAAACCGTACAGAAGGGGTATTTACGTTTAAGGAGCTCAGTCAGAGTGAGGGATTTTATCTTTTATTTCATATATTTTATAAACATGTTGTTAATACCTGTACCTTTTAAAAGTGTAAGGTTGTAACTAATGATTTTTTTTGAGCAACTATTAGTCCACCGATTATTTTCTTTGTAAAGATTTATTGGAGAGATAGGACAGTGGATAGAGTCAGAAATCAAGAAGAGAGAGAAAGTGGGGAATGACATGCGGGAAAGGAGCCACATGTTGGATTTGAACCTGGGCCGCCCGCTTGGAGGACTACAGCCTCCATACACACTTACCACTGCAGCAGCAGCAGCAGCTCAGTAGGGACCTCGGTTTGGAACAGGAGGGTCGCCGGCTCAACTCCCGCCGCTGACCGAATCTGTAAATTGGTCTGGTAGCTGGAGGGTCGCCAGTTGGAGCTACAATCAACACACCTGCCCACAATTAACTTCACCTACAAGAACCCTGTCAGTAGACCCTCCCTTCTATCCGTGCTGTATCCTGTTAGTACCTGCTGTTCAGTAGGCCGATATTTGTTCCTACTTGGTCTGATTCATTCAGTGTGGAAGGGACATCATTAGCCACTTCCACACTGTTATCCCACATGTTATTGACACTCACAATCATGTGAGATGCACGATGGCTCAGTAAATAATACAAACCTTCACATTGCATGGAAACAATTTAACAACTTAACATTTGAAAGGCATGTTACTCGAACCGGCCGCATCCATCCTGTTTTGTTTTTTTTCTTTATCCTTGTTTGTTTTGATTTGGAGGAGCACGTAAAGTTGAATTTTGCACAGCATTCTGGGTGTTAAAATACAATTCATTTCCTGAAAAGATGCGTCTAAACCATACTGCACAAAACCCAGAAGTTAGTATCCATGCTGAAACGTTCAGTCTAGGTGGATCCAGTCTACTGAAACCCCCCACTGAATAGTCGCACTCCATACTGAACTGTGGCTTTTCAGAAAGGGCCCACGTCTCTGCTGGATCGTTGTGCCATTTAGCTCCCGTTCAGCCCTGTTAACCTTTAAGACTTTGTTTTGTTGCCTGCCTGTTTCTGCTTCTTACGCCTGTTTTTGTCTTCAAGACCTTCTTCTGCCAAATTCCACCTCAATGCCATCAAAGCCTGCCAGCCCCCTCCAGCTCACTACCTCACCCCCCCCCCCGGCCCTGGACACCTCACCCCCTGCAACTTCTAAATAAAGTGATTATTGGGTTGGTTAACAGGTTTCTGTGATTACGTGTTTAAATGTTTAGATCCTTACAACCAGAGTAAACTCCTGTTTAACATCATCGTGCCTTTAGACATGTGAAGCAGCACATTTGGACTCTCTCCCCTCCCTCTCCTCTCACCCAAGTGTGATCACGTTGCAGAAATCAAAACCGAGAAGGAGTCGTCACAATGGTCACTTTTCACTCCCTCCAAGTCTCCCTGGAATGCAATCAAATCCCTCCGACACCTCCAACCCCCTCTTATCTAAAGTGTTTAATCAACATTACATCATCCTAAATGTGCACCGGCCCACACTGCCTCTCATCGTGCAAGCACCTCCACCATTGGCCAACCCCCCCCCTCCCCTTCTTCCCACCCTCTGCCACTTTTATGCTGATTGAAAAGAAGAAAAAAAAAGAAATCTGTCAGATGTAATCTGGTGTGACGCCACTAATCCCAACACTACAAATCACAGGTCCCGTCCTCCTCGCTCCACACAGACCCCTGGGACTCCCTGCCAGAAACTTCACACCCGCCTCAGGTAAGGCTCCCGCACCAATGTGCTACTTCACACTCCGTCTGCTCTTCTTCTGCTGTGATTTCATGGAGCAATGATCTGAAATTCTCTTTTTAAACTGGCTTTAAATCCAGAAATTGTTCATATATAGCAGCCTTTAGTTTAAATCTTGTGTTTAGAGGTATTGAGGGGTTTCTGATGTGCTATCTGAATCAATTTGAGTCAGGGTGTAAGCCCAGCGCAAGACCAACACTGGCACGGTCCTGAGCAACATTTCCACTGTTAACAAAAAAATCCCAGCAATGTAAGAACTCTTGATGCTGCAGCTCTGGGTTTCAGTGTGTGCTGTGTTGTTTTTATTATGTTATAACAAAAAGATGTAAAGATGTAGATGTGACACAGAGAAGCAGGAGGAACATCTCTAAACCACTGCATGCAAACCTTTTATATGAAACTTTTTAGGTATGAGCAATTTATTTAAAATACTCTAGAGAGTGAGTTTACATCTATCCAGGCAACTGTTAAAATAATACACAAGGTGTTTGAGAATTTCCATCAAAAAATGTTGCAGCAAATAATTTGACCCTCAAGGCGACGCCTTCGAATTTCTTGTTTTGTTTTTTAGCCCCGTTTCCACAAAGCGATCCGGTTTGGTCCAGTACAGTTTGATTCAGTTCGGTACGGTAAACTCTGAACTTGAGCTTGAGTTTCCAGTTCCCTTATTTGGTAAGCGGAGTTTAAGCCAGATGGAGATAGCTGCATCAGCTATGCAATTGTGTGACATCATAGCAGCCCAACACAGTGTAGCCCGCTATAATTTAGTTCAACGAAGAAGAAGAAAATGTTACACAATAAACAAAAGGGTTGGATCTGTACCCTTGGCACCCCAACAGAAGGGTTCCAAAGAAGTAGGACGGTACAGATCCCCTTATGTTGGTACCATTACCAACTTTTGAATGTGGGTACCGTACTGAACAGGACCGCTTGTCAGAAACTAGAAATGTGCTCCTTATATTTATCTTTTCATGAATGATTTTGATTCATCAATTAGTTATCAATACAGTTGTGGATTAATTCACAAATGGAAAGTGAAGAAGAGTCTCTGCATGAAATCTAATTTATGGTAACTTTTGAGGAGTATATATTATAAAAATGTATCAACATGTCGATGGAGAGTTCAAACCTGACCTGTTGGTTTACGAAACAAAGAGACTGTGGACCTTAAATCTCCTGATAAATCATGCAGGAATGGGCAGGTGCTAAAAATAGCTGGATGGAGGAACCCTGTGATTGCATGGAGGGTGGGATGAAGAGGGATTAATGTGGAGTACAGTGTGTCAATTGTTTTTTTGTTAACTGCATTTCATGTGAATCACAGACTCTTGTTTTCCTCTTCCATCGTACAGTTTGAAGCTGAACTAAAGAGCAGAAGAGATGGCTGTGGTTGTAAGTACACTCACTTTTACTCACTTTTGCATTTATTTGATTTAGTCCAAATGAAAATGAACTGATGTTGATATTTAACAAGGATTTATGAGCTGTAAGTGTTTGTAATACTTAGGACAAAAGCACATTCACCTTGCTGTTCCATGAACTCAAAGGCAGCTCAACATTTCTCAACAACCAAAAGCCCTTTGTGATTCATGGCGTCAACAGCTACAGTAGCATTAGCTTTAGCCTAATCTCTGATCCCTGCTTCAGGTTGACTAGCGAGCCCTTAACGTGTGTTTACAGGCTTTACTGGACTCATGTGAGGCGGATTAATCCAACACTGAGGCCTATTGATGACGCCTCCTGCAACACTTGCAAACACTCACGCGGATAAGACAGATGTTTTAAACCTCACCCACACATCACAGCCGGGTCTTGTGAGGGAATTAAACGGACACAGAGAAGCTTTTAGTTTTTTATTCAAAGCAAGAAAGGGAAAAAAATAACTTTGAATCAGATTTACAAGCAGTAAGAGGGGCTTTCTCGCTCCATGTCCTATTGTTTACGGTGAGAAGGCAGACTCAGAGGGCAGAACAAACACCTAGCTGTGGGAGTGTCACCCACCTGGGGGAGGAGTTTACTGCCCTTTGTGATGTCATGAAGGAAAAATCTCCAAACAGCCTGTTTGAGCACACATTTTCTGAAAAGTGGAGCAGGCAAAAGACGGAGAGGATGGACTTTTCTCGTCATGGGGGGGGGGATTAAAAATAATCTAAACAATGGAAGTAAATGTACGCCAGGGTTGGAAATCAACTCTTTCGTCTACCTGCTACATGTTTTTTTTTCCAGCCACTTTATTTTAACCGACAGCTTTATATAATGACATAATATAATAATCAAGGCTTATAGCAGTCATGTAAAAGGCTAATTTATGAAAGCTGATGAAGGCCTTGTGCTGAAATACGTCCGTTGTTGCTCTACCCAGATAAAACAGACTATGAAGGACATTTAGCGTGCTGACTTTTCTGTCTCTCTTTAATCTTGTTGCGGTCGTGAACCTGAAAAATTGTAGAAGTTTGCAAAGGCTGATTTAGCAACAACTAAATCATGATTAAGAGCATGAGATGATCTGTTCATTGTTTAAAAAAAAGAAATTATCTTACATGATGAGAGTCACAACAATCATTTAGGTTTCTGCTGAAAAGCTGAAATGTTCACATGTACACATCTGCCCATATTGGCATACATAATGATGCACCTGTAAATAAAGAGTAGTATATCCTCTATTAAGACATGTTTCTCCTTTTTCAGAGTGGAACATACCGCATGGTTTCGGAGGAGGAGCAGGCTCTAAGGGCCAAACTGGAACGTCTCACCGTCAAGGACCACGGGCCAGTGTTTGGACCCTGTGCCAGCCTGCCGGACCACACCAAGCAGAAGGTAAGCCAGTGTTTTCACTCTTACCGCATTAATATCTAACCCTCACTGTTTATTCAAGATATAGCCAGTCAATGCACATTTGTCTGCACTACTAGCAATCTATCTTACTACTCCTTCACCACTGCTTTATACACTTCCTGTTAGTTTCATGTGTCAGTACTGTACTCTTTTCCGTGAGAATAAAGTTATAAAAATTAACTTTGTAATAATAGACTAAGTACAGAAATCAATCCAAGCTCATGATTGCATTTTTGTTAGAAAAAAACAAGTTATTAGCCGTCTTAAAAGACACTGAGAAAGCTAAAACTTGCATTTCACTGCTACAGCTATTGAATTATTCTTTGAGTAAGAAATATATGTTCCTTTCATAATTTACCCAAATTATATTTACTCGAAAAAATAGTCTCTAAACAACAATTCAAGCAAAATAAAGCAGGCTGCTTCCGCTGTTTGCTAGCTTTGCATGCTAGCTAGCCTAGTTAGCTAGCAGACCAGATTCTGTATTATGCTAAAGTTGCAAAAAAGTCATAGTAGTAAGTTGAGTAAGCATAACAAGGAAGAACAAAATTTAAGTTATTTGCTAGCTGCATGAAGTTTCAATTCATTCAAGTGAAAATCATCCCTTTAGAGGAAAGTGCGATTAAAAGCTAAAGCTAGCCTAACTGTAGGCTAACAGTTTTATCTGGCTCCCCCTACAGGCCAAGGACGAGCTCAACGAGACAGATGAGAACAAAGTGGCCGCAGTGAAGGAGCTGAGGGGAATTATTAAGGAGAGAGCAGATGGAGGTGACGACCTGGCCAAGGGGGTTCAGGACACATTCGGGGAGAAACCAGACGGCATGCTAGTCCGCTTCATCCGTGCCAGGAAGTATGACGTGCCTAGAGCCTACGACCTCATGAAGGGTGAGTCTGGAGAGGAGACAGGTTTGAAGTGTTATTCTCTCAGTCTCAGTATATATTTAGTATAGAAATTGTTCTATCTGTCAAAAGTCAATTGGGGCGCGATGAAGTGTTCATCAGCGTTATGTCTGCCAGTGTCCCGACAGACTTCCTCTTTTTTTCCTGTTTCTTTTTCCTCTCCTATAGACGGATAATTCCTCTTTATTTTTCTTTGTAGACTTTCATTGACAAAATTTGGTTTTCACAGCAGTAATGCATGGGACGTTTAGCAGGGCAACGACAGTGAGTGCTGTCAGATGGGGCCCCCTTAGGGAGGTTTCCTGCTGTCATTGCAAAAGATTTTGGGCCACTGCTTTGGTTCCTTTAATTCAATTGAAGTTTAATTAACATTTTAAATAAGATTTTTTTTCCCAGCGTTGCCGGAGGGACTTCTCATGTTGTCAGGGTCAAATATTCAGCCAGGGTGTGACCCTAGAGCCTGTTCCTTTGTTTTTCCTCTGCAGGCTACGTGCGATTCAGGAAGGATTACCCCGAGCTGTTTGAGAATCTGACCCCAGAGGCCGTACGCAGCACCATCGAGGCCGGCTACCCCGGCATCCTGCCCAGCAGAGACAAGTACGGCCGCGTCGTTCTGCTCTTCAACATCGAGAACTGGGACTACGAGGAGATCACCTTCGATGAGGTGGGTGCACGGCTCCTGGCTACTTTTTGTTCAAAAATAAACAGCAGGAGGAAATAGTGATCTCAAACATTAGCAATCCGTATCAGCAAACCAACAAATATGTGTGTGTGTGTGTGTGTGTGTGTTCAGATCCTGCGCGCCTACTGTGTGATCCTGGAGAAACTTCTGGAGAATGAGGAGACTCAGATCAACGGGTTCTGTATCATTGAGAACTTCAAGGGCTTCACCATGCAGCAGGCGTCTGGAATCAAACCCACCGAGCTCAAGAAGATGGTGGACATGTTGCAGGTAGGGAAATCTAAACTCATACCGTGGACATTATTTGTTAAAACAGGCATATTACATGTTGAGAATCGAGCAAGACGTTCATTCGAGCGATGCAGTGCTCACTAGTTTCACTGATCCTTGGTGTCAAAAATGTTCAGTACAGTCGTGATCAGTACTTTTTCTGCAGGACTTCCCCTCAGTGAACGATGGACTGCCCATATGATCTGTTGTCTTTTGTTCTCCTCCAGGATTCTTTCCCAGCCCGTTTCAAAGCTGTGCACTTCATCCACCAGCCTTGGTACTTCACCACCACTTACAACGTGGTCAAACCCCTCATGAAGAGCAAGCTGCTAGAGAGAGTGAGTTCAACAGAGAAATACGATTTTTTATTCTTATTCTTATTATTCTTCTTATTATTATTAATAATAATAATAATAATAATAATAATAATAATAATAATAATAACAATAATAATAAAGATGGCTCAGGAATGATTCCACTTATATGCATTATTAAAGCTAAGGTTAAATGTGTGTGTCAGAATGAAAACCAAAATAAGTACATATACCGTAAAACTTCTACTAAGCGCCCCTATTTTATGAACTTCAGTCTATGATATGATCTATTTGTGGGGCTTTTAATCATTTTCAAATAAAACTTGTGCACAGAAAAAATGGAAAAGACTCTAAATTGTGCATTTATACCAGCAAGAAAATTTCACTTCAGGATATCAATAAACAACTTAAATAAATCAATCGTTTTGTTCTTTGTTAGCCGGTATGCAAACTTGCTTCTGGGCCTGTATGCATGCATTCAATCAAAACAAAAACTTCCATGAGGCCGTAAAGCTCAGGTTAGATATGCCAGTCGTTTTCTCATATTATGTTGCCATGATGTGCCACAGTTAAAAACCATGGGACTTCCAATTGTGCGCAACACCTGCTGCTAGTCAGCCTCCTTTAACTCCAGTTTAGCTCCCTGGGCTCACAATGCCACCTAGTGGTCGGCCCAACAAACAACATACCAATAATGGCTCCAACAGGTTTCTTCAATAAGTAGCAGATCTGACTTCTCCTGCATGCGCAAACACTACTTGATAATAACAAAACCATTATAAAGTTAATGCAGTGGTTTCTGTTTTATCTGGCTTCCTGATATCTAACTATCCTTTGCACCAAGTTTATAAAGACTTCTTACCTCAGGGTATTATAGATATCCACTCGACTTAAGCTCACTTATTCCCATGTTGGGTAAATCAACGTGTATCAAACGCCTTTAACAGCGTCTGTCCTCCCTTTAGGTGTTTGTCCACGGAGACGAGCTGGAGAACTACTACAAGGAGTTTGACGCCGACATCCTTCCCTCTGAGTTTGACGGAAAGTCTTCCAACTACGATGGCAAGGCCACATCAGCCAAGCTGTTCGACTAAACCTCCTCCTGTTCACACCAACAAGGCAGAGAGCTGTTATATATATGTTTGACAAAAGAACCCGCAGACTGTGGAGACTCGAAGCCCAATCGAGCTGTGTGGTTGTAGGAAAACAAAGTTATGAATGAAGGTCGTGAGTGTATTAAAAGTACAGGTTGTGTAGTTTTCCAGAGGTCCTGACGAAGCAACAGTCACACAGACGGAGACAGACTAACTTCATGTCATTATTCCACTCTTCAATAATCCCTATGAAGCATTTCTAAAGCATATTTAAAGGCTCTGAGATCGGCCAAACTCAGTTGAATTGAAGCCAGAAGCTGTCCTGGAGGCGGGGGTTTAACTAAAAGTGGAATGGTTTGGAAAATATTCAGCCTTCCTGTGGAGTTATAAATGATTAACCACCATGACCACTCAGACACATTGGACATTTTCAGGAACATAATGACATAACTCATTCAGACAGGCCGACTCACAGGAAGACAAATAAGTGATCAACGTTGTTGGAATGTGAATACCAGGTTACGGTTATGTCTGTCTCCTCTCTGTGTGTTTGTGCTTCATCTTGACCAGCGTTCATCCACACAGCTTGTTGTAACACTGGCAGGCTCCAGCTTTTAAAGTTCCCGCTCTCTGCCCCCCCCCCAACACTCCACTCCCTTCATGTACAAGGCTTCTACTCCATCAAGTGCCTGTCTCTCAATGGTTTTTTAGATCGTTCTTCTATATGAATATTGTGAAGTTTTACCCATTGTGCTACCTGGTGCACCAATAAGAATGTCAATAAATGTACAATAAACTGTATATAAATAAGAGTTGTAGTCCTTTGCATCACTTCCCAATAACACTAAAATAATCCAGGACTCATCAGCTGTGCTTTTCTGTGAGGCTGCAGGTATGACAGCAGTGCCTCGAGCTGGATGTTAAAAGTTGCTTTTCCACCAGAAGTACCCAGGACTTTGAGTTCCTGTCACCAACTATTGTCTTTGTTTCCACCTAGGTTTAAGGAATCTTAAAAATTGGGCAGATTAGACTGCTGACATGTCTTTTGAAAAACTGCCAGTACTCCACAGATCATAAATGTTAAGCCCTGCAAGTCCCAATCCTTTTTAGTTTACAAAAGGATCTGCATGTTTTGAACCTGCTAAACCTGTAAAATGAGTCAAAAAGACATAATTTAATTCACAAAGTAAGCACAAAGGGTTAAATTCTCCCCTAACTGCACTGCAGAGCAAACCATGTACAGTATGTGTGCTCCAGTGCTGTCTGCAATATATGTGCCAGGATGCATTTATTTTCATTGCAGTTCAGCCGGATTGCAACAAACATGTAATTCACTAACAGTGCAGAGAGAAATATGACCATCTGCTGAGAGTTGGTGTCGCAAACTTTCCAGTTCCATCTCATCTGTAAATAAAATAAATAAAATAATAATAAAATATAATCAGGAGTTAAATCAGTCTGTGACTGGCAGGGTCTCCTCCCCGACCGGCTTCTAAATGTGGACTGAATAGAGCTCCGTCAGTGTGAGAGAGCAGCTCTGCACAGCGAGTGGAGGTGCAGAGAGCTTCTCTTCAGTCTCATTTCAAGATCAAACTCCACGGAGCCAAACAGCTTTATGGGTGGGTTTGAACTGGAATATCAATGCCAGCATGCTTTGTGAATGAGACCTTAGTATAGACAGTTCTGGTCAGATATGACTCCAATACAAGAGAAAGTTGCTCAAGTTACTAACTTCTCTAAAAACATCGTTGTATTTTTTACAATGCATGAGTGCAGTCAGGAGTACATGGGTGTTCATTCTGCCACGTTATGTTTGTTTAGAAAACATTTTTGACATTTTTTAAAACTCACATGCTACAGATTAAAGCTCAAAAATAACAGAGCAATAACAGGAACAACCAGAACGACGTGATGAGCAGGGGAAATGTCAGCCAGGCTTGTCAGTGGGTGCACGGCCTCTTGAACTCTGAAAGTGTGCAGCATTATCTTCCCTGCAGCCGTGCTAGCAGCAAACATACACTGAAACGTATCAAAACAAAGGGGCCTCTGAGACAACTTCTCTATTCCACTAAATTGGGAAGCAGCACCTCAGTTTGTAGGGCCTCGAGTTGGCGGGTCACCGGTTCAAGTCCTGAGCCGCTTTCTCAGGGGCAGCCCCTCACTCTGACATCTCTCATTAGTGCATGTCCACAGGATCCTGTTTGTGTATTTCAGCCTGTGTGTGTAGCAACTAATTTCCCCCGGTGGGATTACTAAAGTATATCAAAGTCTAAGTGGAGTTCAACCATGGAGACCTCCGTCATACAGGTACGGCAACACCACTTGGCCACACACAGAACTAAACGAACACAGCTTAATGTCTTTTGGATCTGATTCGGGATATATTTAGAAACTAAAAGGTCATCAGCTGACTTCAGAGCAAAAAGTAACGAGAACATTCATAGAAATGTAGTGGAGTCAAAAGTAATGTTTCCCCAGAAGTAATACTGAAGTTTAGTACTCACAAAAACGCACTTAAGTACATTTCACAAGTGAGTTCATGCCCGTACAGTGTGTGCCCATGAGGACAAAAACTTATCAGACCCATTTTGTTTTTGTACCAGGCTGTAAGCATGTTAATTAATGTTGTAAAAACAGCTTTTTTGCCAGTCATGTGTGTATATGACTTCTGTTGTTCTTGGAGCCAGACTCTAGTGGACACTCGATGAACTGCAGGATTTTGCACTTCCACATTGGATTCATTTTTCAGGACCTGAGGTTACAGCTAGGCGAGGATAAACAAGACAGAAAAAAAAGAGTATGTACAAAACCTTTATTAACAATCGATTCAGATGACAATCAGACATGGCTCGTCATCACATCAGAATAAAACACAGTATGATTCTAAATGTTACACAGGCTACAGTGCTATACAAAACAAAGGGAACTCTAAGGTCAGTAAAGTGCAGGCCAAGTTGTCTCAAGTTGGGACATATTGCACGAGCATGAACATAAAAGTTGTTCCAGATCAAAGGTACTTTTTTTATAGGGCAGATAGAGTTACAGTTAAATCAAATCTGATGATTCATTTCCAAGGCATGAACCCTGGGTGGAGTTTTTGTTTTTATAGGATGTTGCTCATATGAATCAGTGACTCATGTGAAACATGAGCACAGACGCTAGGAAGGAGAAACAAAAGAAAATGAGATTAACTTCACCTCTTGTTTCATCAATTGTTGAGATCTTTTACAGCAAATGTCTCATGGAAATATACGATATATAATGAGATGACACAACAAAGGGAGGACTTTTGTTGTCTTTTAAGGTTATTTTTTACTTTTACTTAAAGTGGGCAGGGGACAGTCAGAAATCAGGGAGAGAGAGAGAGTGGGGAATAACAGGAGCCACAGGTCAGATTGGAGCCCGGGCCACCCGCTTTGAGGACTCCAGCCTCCGTACATGGGGCGCCCTAACTAACCACTAGGCTACCGGCGCCCAGCATGCATTGGTCTTCCCCCTCCTTGAGTGTAGCAAACATTTCCCTCTCTTTACTTCCTCTAAACTCATTTGATTTATGTAGCAAACACCACCCACCGGTATGTGGGCATAAGCAGCTTAAAAATAAAAATCTTGGTCACTTGTGCAACCAATCAATTAGTCCTTGTTCCAAGTAAAATATATATATATATATATATATATATATATATATATATATATGAGATCCCCACTGTAGGTAAGCCAAAGCCATGTGATTGTTTTAGCAGCAGCAGCAGAAACGGCGTCATTAAAAGTACAAAGTTGAGCAACTTCAGACAAAAAAAAAAACATAGAGTGCTTTGGTCCTCTTAACCGTTAGTTGCATAAACTCTGAGAGTCGGCGACTAAATTTCTGAGTTAATGTGATTACTGTCGCTGTCCAGTTTGCACTTTCTTATCAGCTTGTTAGAAAGCTAAGCAGTCCATGTTGAGTTATCAAGTACATTGTATCCAGCACTGTTAGAAAAAGGTCCTTATGTGTGGTCATAATAAGGAGCAGGTCATCATAGAGGAAATAAAACTGTGTACGATGTTGGCAATGAGAGGTAACACGAGTTATGACCGTTTAGATTTGAAGGCTGAAGACCGATTGTCCACGGGGACATTTTGTAACATCGGAGTGTTCATGCACTTGTATTCTGTTTCTGCACGCAGGTTCAAAGGACACATGCCTGGAGCGTGACCCTCGCTGGCTTCTTATATAACCTCACCATCCAGACTCAAGAAGCACAGCTGCCAAGAGCCAGCAGAGGGTGAACTCGTGTTACGTTGGAGTTAAGCTGACAACAAGAGGAAGGAACAATTCAGCCTCAATTGGGGGGGGGGGGGGGGGGGGGGGTGGTCATATTACATTTTCCAGTATTATTATATTAAATGAGTTTCATGTAACAGCTCTGTGTACCCGTTTCCACTCAGCCTGCTCGTTGAAGGAGTCCCTGCGTTTACCAGAAACGCTCACTAAACTGTAAGGCCATTAGTACTGAAGCGGAGTAAAATACAGAAGGCTGAGTTAATGTGTTTTGGTCGTTTGTTTTTTTCTCTCCTGACATGTGTGTTCGCTACCCACTGGGTGTCAACGCTGTGCTCTGCAGGCGGGAGTCGATGCCCGGGTGGCTGCTCCTCTGGCACGCCGGCCGCTTCTTCTCCCAGTGGCAGATGGCGTCCGTGTACTCCACGATGACCTTGTCTATCCAGGTGAGTGGCTCGGGGAACAGCACGGCTCCCTCAAAGAAGCCCAGGTGGCCCCCGTGTTGGGTCAGGGCGAATGTTGTGTTGGGCATCTTTTCTATGGAGAGAAGAAGAAGAAAGACGAGAGAAGTATGAACTCTTCGAGTGCGGCTACAAACCTCTTTCCTGCCAGCACATTCATCCTCCCAAAACAAAAAAAGTGGGAGGTTAAAAGTCCAATTGCCCTCGACTTCACCTTCAAAATCTTTAGATGAAAGGGTTTGCATCCTGAAGGAGTTTGTTTAAATCTTTAACAAGTTGTCTTTGGTCACTTTAAGGCCCTGACACACCAAGAACTAGTGGCGTCGAAGGCCGACTGTGGCTTCGCCTCATGTTGCCTACTGCACTTGAACACACCGCAAAGACTACATGTCATCATGTTTCAGCCATCTACACTTATTAATAAAAACTTCAAAATTGAGACAAGGATTCCAGCAGCTTTCAAAAACTTTCTCAGCCCTCGTTAAAAACACAAACATGTTACTTATCCGACCATTTATGCACAGTTAGCGCTAACATGCACTGATGGTCAGGAATCTGCAGGAAGACAAAGATCTACTCTGCCCTCGTGTAGGTCGGATACAAGGTCAACACGGCCTGTAATTCATTCCTCATGTTCAATTCACCACTGGTAGAAAATGCTAAAGAAGTTTGTTCTCTAGAAAAGAGTCGGATGGTGGAGGTGCAACGAATCATGTAGGGACACGACTTGATTGATAAGACTCATTCAGGATTATGTGTCTTTGTTTCCTATGTCTCTATTTCTGCCAGTACATACTTTAACACAACTTTTCAGCCCATTACCCGCCAAATAGCAACTGGGGACCCCCATTGTCCCTGGAGGTGGTAGAAACATTTAATGTTGCACACGCTATTGCCAAAACACATAATATTATTTTACTACGTTTTATTTTTCACATTAATGGATAAGATATGCTATTTTTAATGGTTTTGGAAGGAATCTCGTGTCCCCCCTCTCAGTGTCTCACGACCCCCCAGGGGGTCCCGACCCCCACTTTGGGAACCACTGCTTCAACATATTCAAACTAAAACAGGGTCAGCCGTGTTTCAGTGTCAAATACCCATAGAGTGGACTCTAAGTGTGAACATAGTAAAACAAATGAGTATGCATGTAACCTCAGACAAACACAACCCTGATACACTTCATTGACTTAGAGAGTGTTCAACCCCGATGACTAACACGTTAGCAAACATCTACCTTGTTATGAATCCAGTTTGAGCTGAACTTAAAGTCACATTGAGTCTAAAAATGTGCTTGTCTTGTTAGGGCGGTTTGGTCGCCTCAGACCCCTAGACAAATATCTGGGTGTCATGTTTGCAGTATGTTCAACTTTGTCCTCTTGTCTGTTTACATTTTCTGCATGGTGAAGAGGCTTCACCATGTTATTAAAAAGAGGAATGGAAACAATATGCAGCAGGTAAAGTGACAGGTAAAGAACACAGAAGAAGCCAAATGTAACAGAGCGTAAAAGAATCCACTAAGATCATTTAGGAAAGAGAAACGTTGTGTGTTTATGTCTCCTTGAAGTAGGAAACAGGTTTAGAATTCACTTGACATGGTCTGACACACTGATTTACACAGTCTCTCTCTCTCTCTCTCTCTCTCTCTCTCTCTCTCTCTCTCTCTCTCTCTCTCTCTCTCTCTCTCTCTCTCTCTCTCTCTCTCTCTCTCTCTCTCTCTCTCTCTCTCTCTCTCTCTCTCTCTCTCTCTCTCTCTCTCACGGCCGTATCACATGGCCCTGAAAAATTCAACAAGACTTTCTGTGCCGGGCGGTGTTGAGTAGAAAGCTCCGACAAGACTTTTTCAACACTTAGACTCAGGTTCATTTTCTCCTCCTAGTCTGACTTTGTATCATTGTGAGGACAACAATGTTTTACTGCTGAGGTCATCGTTTTCAAGGAAACCCACAAAATATTCATAACAAACAACACACGAGCCATTATGGCAACAGTCTAGTGGAGCGTCATTACTGTCCTGCATGACTAGACTCGTAGAGGGGATCTTACTGGACCACTTCCTTGTTAATGTTTCAACAAAGTGTGAATGATTGTGTTGATGATATGAATGATGATGTTTAATAATGTTCCTGTTAGATATCTACTGAGTGAAATGATAAAGTGACCTTCCTGTATGATCAGACATTAAGGAAACATGCTATGTTGAAGTTCTGGCTACTCTGACAACAATGTAGCAGCCAGTATGTTCTCCTTCTAACTTTAGATTCTGGTCCTGAATGCTCTGGATTTGTTTGGACCAGAGAAGGTAGGCGGTTTTAAGACACCCCCACACAGCCGTTTTAGACGCCCCTCGCTTTGCCAGATATGAGACCAGTTATCAGGTCAAACCAACAGGTGTTGCAGCGATGGAAACGGGCAAGAGAACTGGTTCAGATAGAAGTGATTGTACCCGAACTAAAAAGCCTCTGCATGTTTCTAATAAGCTCCACGAGCAGAAACGTGCTCAAACTAGGATCAATATTGGAGATGCTTTTGAAAAATGGAGAGAGGTTAGAACGCAGAAAGGTTTACAGACCGACTCAGAGCTGGCTAAACACTGAAGCTTCAGTATCCACCACATGGCAACCTGTGTGAGAATCGACTCTAGAGAGGAGGGGCGGGGGGAGACAGCTCTCTACAATGTTTTGAATTTGGACTGCAGTACCCATTTTAAACTGTAGATAGCAGAGAAACATATTGCTCCTTTAAAGTGTGTCACCTATTTTGTGACTGATCCAAACTCTTGGGGTTTAACCAAGAAAAGGAAGACAGAAGACTCTAACCCACTTGATCAACAAAGAGAACTTCCTGCTGGGAGGGTAAGTGTGAATTAGGGGATTTAGAAAAGTCTGTGTCAGATACTAGTGCATGTGTGCAAAGGGCTTAACATACATTGTTTCTCCGCTGCTAAACGGCTCATAAACTTCTGACAATACTGAGTTACGATTTTTATTTTTAATCATCAATGGACACACTGACGATGCATAATGGCGTACCACTGAAAAATGACCTTTACCTGTAAACACACACATACCTGCAAGTGTGCGTGGAATAGCCAGAAGAGACTGATGAACCAGCGGGTCGTCTGAGGAGTTAACCAGGAGGAGAGGCACAGTGACCTGGAGAAGATGGATCATTTTTTAATGTCTACACTCAAAGTGATGTGTGAAAGTGATCGTCTCAGGTGTTGATATTGAAGTAGTGAAGTTCTGCAGCGGTAGGAAGAACAGTACGACAGGAAGGGGAAGTTTTTCTTAAAGCTTTTTTAGAAGTAGGAGGTCAAGTAAAATCAGCGTCAAAGTAGAATTTATCTTTATATGTTGGACTCATTCATAATACGAGAGTTACATGAGGGGGTTGACAGCACTCCTGTGTCGGTTCTTCAAGGTGACAGTTTGTGGTTTCTCGGGGACTTTTAGAGGTATTGGTGTTGCCAGGCAACCAACAGAAACAGCTCACACTCAAAACTGTTCAAATAAACAGTCACACTTCCTCTGAAACCACAAACTGCCTGTGTAACAAAAAAAACAAACAAAAAAAATAAATATATATATACACACTGAAAACAGAGTTGCCATAAATAATAACAAATAAAAGTGTAAACTATCGAGCAATGGAGGTGTTTGGTACGTCATATTTAGAGCTAAAGACAGAGCCAGACTTTGCTTTTGATCCAGACTCTGCTGAGACAAGATAAAAGAATTCCAGCTCTTGTTCTTGTTTTGCGGGAGGGACTCAATCTTTTTATATAACTCAAACATACAAGAGAGATTTTCATGTCACACATATCCTTTACATTTCCCAGGATTAGTTATCAGAGGACATCTGGGCCTTGTTTGGAGACATACTTTGAATGAATTTAATTATCCAGATAATTATGTGATTAATATCAGAAGGGGGGGGGGGGGGGGGGGGGTGTTCCTGAAAAGAAAATGTAATCCTAATAGTTCTGCTCTGTTACACAGACATGTCTGTTACTCACTTTGTGGATGTGACGCACACAGCTCTCGTTCTCGTAGTACTCCGTCACAGAGCTGTAGCCGTGAAACTTCCTGCCGTGACAAAACATGTGATGGGATTCATTTAAACAAAAGGTTAACGGTCATGGAGATGGGCTAGTCGCTTTCAGTATCCAAAACTTTACCTCATTATGCAGTCATCGATCTGCATCAGAGACGTGGCTGCACACAGCCGGCCCAGGTCTGCGTCTCCGATGTTGCTGAAGTTCAGTCTCAGCAGATTGTTCCTGATAAACAGAATAATGATAGTTAACAAACCGGGGCAGGAAGGACACGTCTTTATCTCTCTGTAAAGCTCTCGCTCCTGTATGCCAGTGTCAGACTCCCTTTATAATAATTCATCACCTCCAAACCATGACTAACGCAAATCCATAATGAGGCTTTTTTTGTGCACAACTTTTGAGACTTTTTCCCAAATTTGAAAGACACAAAAAAGATCTTGTTATAATAATTCTAGAGATTGTAAGGAATTTCAGTATGTGTTCATATAAATTTAAGTACTGTATATACCTGTACAAACAGTTTACACAAAGTCAGCTACCAAGCTAACTAAGCTACTTATGACTACACTTCATCATAGTTAGCCAGCGAGCTAAACTGAGGATCATTTTGAAAGAAGTAAATTATACTATTTTTTCTGAAGTCGAAAACAGAGTTGCCATGATAGATTAAAGAGTTGCCAGGCAACATTAAAAATAAAGTAAGATTCCTCAAAGATGGTGAGCAATGCCGGGGCTGGACGAAGCCAAAGGGATACTCTGGTGGAGGCGCATAGCGGTCCTGATGCGCAAACCTGGGTACAGGGGCGAAAGACTGATCGAACCATCAAATAGCTGGTTCCCTCCGAAGTTTCCCTCAGGATACCTGGCGCTCAGAGTCTCGCAGTTTTGTCTGAATTATTAGAGGTCTTGGGGCCGACACGATCTCAACCTATTCTCAAAATTTAAATTGGTAAGAAGATCGGCTCACTGGCTTCGAGCCTAGCGGGCCACTTTTGGTAAGCAGAACTGGCTTTTACTTTACCAGAATAAAGCGACCTCAACGATTGACCTTTGACCCTTCATGTGTTCATTTGTAATACGCTGTTGTGTTTCTCCACCTGTGTGACAGGATGAGCTTCCTCATTTTATCCGCCAACACAAAGTTGTATAATCTCCGGCACTGATCCCACTGAAGGAATGTTTCCTGGGCCCTACGGACACACAAACACACAACTCATGCACAAACTACAGGAGGAACAAAAAAACACCAGACCACTTGTATTTAAGCAACAAACATGCAAACATTTAAAACTGGAGCATTTTAAGTGGAATCCTATTCTGCTGTAATGAATCGTTAATCTTCTGTTTGACCAACCTGAGGGCGCTGTATCCCTGACAGACGCTCACACAGCAGAGCACTCGGTCCTGATTGGAGCGGTTCTCACCGAGGAACTTAAGGACAATGTTTCCCCCCAGACTGAAGCCCACAACCACCAGCGATGTCTGGGGAAAGGCTCGTTTGATGTAGCCCACCATGGCCGCATACTCCCACGTGCATCCTGCAGAAAGAAAGACATTTGAATAAACATATGGTAGAGAACAAAGGTAAGGCGACTGGGTTAGGGATCATAAACAGTGAGCGGG
The DNA here is from genome assembly GCF_963930695.1 of Labrus bergylta. NCBI lineage: Eukaryota > Metazoa > Chordata > Actinopteri > Labriformes > Labridae > Labrus > Labrus bergylta. The sequence goes on along the minus strand of NC_089201.1, from coordinate 15,799,788 downwards.
ATGTTATGAGGAAACAAAGCCTGGCAGCAAAGGGTTTGTTTTCCCTCAAACATCCCGCTCACCATATGACAACATGCTTATCAAAGGGATCTATGTAAGGGATGATGTAAACACAGGGTGCTGTTATCGTGGAAAGGACTCTTGACAGGGAGTTTCTGGAAGTCTGAGCCAGCCTGTGAGCTGTGACTTGACACAGACGGAGCAGACTGAGGTAAGACGTGAAAAAAGACGCACAAGTAGCAGACGGAGCAACAGAGTCCACTAAAGGATGCTATAGTCCTCCAGAGTCTGGGATCAGAGCTGCTTCTGGGTAATAGGTGGTGTGTGATAAAAGTATTTATTAATCATATCAGAGACTCTGGAGAACTTACTCTCATGGTATCAATTTGCAGAAACACTCTGTTATATGTCTAAACATTCCCATGAACCTTGGGTAAAAGGAGTAAAACATAAATGTAATACAGAGTGGAAAACTTCCATCGGACTCTGTGGTGATTTGTGAGCTCCCTCTCACCTCGTTTGACTTCACTATGAATGGAAACATTTGGTCTATTCTGAGTTATTACCACTAAAACCCTTTTCACACATACAGAAATCTCCTGAAAAACTCCAGAGATTTGGCTACCCGGAGGGACTCTAGGCTATGTGTGAATGCAAACAGCTGCATTTTTCAGGCGGTCTTTACCCAGAGTTTCTCCGGCCAGACCCCTAGTATTTTTTCCGCAGAAAATCCGAGTCAGCTGATGTCTGAACACGGCAACATATACTCCGGAGATTTCAATTCGAGCCAATAGAAAGAGAATGATGTTTATATACAGTGACCGGCTAAAGTGTCTGCACGCGACCTCTACGATCTCCGTGCACGTAATTAAACGGCTGCATTATGTTTTCTGCGCGTCAGTATGTTGTTCTCCACTCTTTTGTGGATGTTGTCATTCCATTGGAATTGTAGGTTTATAGGTTTGGATTGTAGGTCAAAATAGTGAAAAACTAATTCTAAACAGTCCAAAAGATGATGATGATTACGGTGATGACCAAAAGATAATGATGACGGTCAACTGAAAATATTTCAAACCCACTCACCTCTTTGTCAAGTCTAACAAAAAATCAACCGAGGTAAAAATACACATGATGGCTCCTACAGTGGGTTGCAGTGAAATAAGCGTGATAATGTACAATGTTTCTCCTCTAGCGCACTAGACATAAAATTCACTTTATGTTTTGTGTTCCTGCTTTTAGAAAAAGTCATTTTATTTTTAAGTATGACTAAACAGTCTGACTGAAATAATACTAAGTGGAATTTCTCCAAGTCCGACCAACACCCCGAGATAATGTGGTGAGTAACTCCAGCATTACGCTTCAACCTGACACAAACTGAAATGATAAAATGACCTTCCTGTATGATCAGACATTAAGGAAACATGCTGTGTTGAAGTGCTGGCTTCTCTGACAACAATGCAGCAGCCAGTATGTCCTCCTTCTAACTTTAGATTCTGGTCCTGAATGATCTGGATTTGTTTGGACCAGAGAAGGTAGAAGGCTTTAAGGCCACTCCGACACGGCCATTTTAGACGCCCCTCGGTTTGCCAGATATGAGAGCAGTTATCAGGTCAAACCAACAGGTGTTGCAGTGATGGAAGAACTGGTTCAGATAAAAGTGATTGTCCCCGACCTAAAAAGCCTCTGCATGTTTCTAATAAGCTCCACGAGAAGAAACGTGCTCAAACTAGGATCAATATTGGAGATGCTTTTGAAAAATGGAGAGAGGTTAGAACGCAGGAAGGTTTACAGACCGACTCAGAGCTGGCTAAACACTGAAGCTTCAGTTTCCACCACATGACAACCTGTGTGAGCATCGACTCTAGAGAGGAGGGGGCGGGGGAGACAGCTCTCTTGGCTTGCAGTACCCATTTTACTAACTGTGCATGGAAATGTCCTGACTCATACCACAGGTCTCCTAGTCCTGTCTCGAAAAGTAGTTTTTCCCCGGTATTTCTATCTGAAATTTAACAGAACTGAAAGCTGTTAAGTTTAGCTTTCCCTTATCTTAGCTCTCTTTAGCCGTTTTCACATATGGACTCCAGATAATATCTAGATAATTGCAGGAGGACCGCTCCGGAGATTCTGCCGCAGCTGTTTAATTACGTGCACGGAGATCGTAGTCATCGCGTGCAGACACTTTAGGCAGTCACTGTATATAAACATCATTCTCTTTCCATTGGCTCGAATTGAAATCTCCGGAGTATATGCTGCCGCGTTCAGACATCAGCTCACTCGGATTTTCTGCGGATAAAATACTAGGGGTCTGGTCGGAGAAACTCCGGGTAAAGTCCACGCGAAAAACGCGGCTGTTTCCGTTCACACATAGCCTTAAGTCCCTCCGGGTCGCCAAATCTCCGGAGTTTTTCAGGAGATTTACGTATGCATGAAAAGGGTTTTTAACAGACAAAGAGTAAGGTATTTTACCTGCTTTTTGTAAAGTGTCTTGAGATAACACTTGTTATGAGTTGACACTATACAAATAAATTGAATTGAATTGAATTGAATTTTTGATTAAGCCTGAAAACAGAGATGAAGTGAACTTCCAGGTTAAGGTTTAGACTACGTCGATGACTGCTCATGAATGCGTGATATTTCAGTTTTTACCGTAGGTGAACATGCGAGGCGAGGTGAGCTCCACGTCGGGCAGGGCTCCCAGGTGGTTGAGGACGGCACAGCGGTAACCCTGCCGCTGGGAGTAATCCACAAAGGTCCGGATGTAGTTCTTCTCGCTGTGGTTACCGATCCCAGGGCAGATCACCATGGTGATGTCATCTGACATACACACAAACAAAGAGGAAACACATGCTGAAACAAACAAAGAGGAGTCATGCGTTGGCACAAAAAGGGATCTCATGAGTGTGAGTGTGTGTGTGTGTTGATTAAATTGGTTGCATAGCATCTCACTCCGGGGAGTTCATTAGTCCTCCTCGTGCATACTGTATTTAGTTTGAGTCTAATCTGAACACACATGAAGCTCAGAAAAGGCCCAAAATAAAAACGTCTAGAAAGAATTTACAGCTGCTACACAGGTGTAGAGTGTGCGCCAGCATTTAGAAGTTTATTATCAGACATTTAAGTGATATAATGTCAGCTAAGTTAACGCAGCACTATTCCTGAGGAGCTCTTAGATTTTAGATTTGCTTCACCCAGGTCTTAAACTAAGGTTTGACCATTAATAACATCCTGTTATCATCTTGAACGCTCTCATAAAAGACCCCACAGGAGGATCTTGAAAGAGAAATGTGAGTCACTTAAAATGATTTTACACTATAAGTAGTTTGTCAATGCAAAGGAAAGGCAGAAAGACAGAATTCAAACTAGATTCAAGGATTCATTTAGCACAAAATGGAAAAACAGTAAAATATGTTTACTCCTAATAGAGAGATTGTGAGATATCTATTGTTTTTTAAATAAAGATTGGCTGTTCAAAAAGGGACAAACTAGTTTTCTAAAGCCTCGCTCAGACTGCAGGATAGTCGGGCTGATTTTAGGTCCGATTCCTCCTTTCCAACAATCAAAGGGTTGTTCCCGATTCACGGCTGCTCGGAACTGATTATTTCGTAATGCCACTCTTACAAAGATCCGATTTTAACGTCCCCACGTCCGTGCTGGCCATTTATTTCAAGAAGTTTGATATCAAGAATTAAAAATCTTGAAAATTACGTCATGAAAAGAGTCTGTCTGAAGTCGAGTGTGACTAAAATAATCGTGAGAGAGGAGGGAGGACAGTAAAGTGTAGTAGTAGTGGTGACCTACAGCAGGACGCCGGACAACTGTGCAATCTTACCTTCAGCTCTCACTGAAAAAACATACAATCCATGTTGTCCATGTCCCAGAAATGTTTTCACCCAAAACTTGTGTTTTTTGTTTTCTCTCTGCACAAAATATTATAATCACAAATTTAAGTGCCAGCTCGCTTTTTTACTTGAGGTGGTGTGTTCCTCCACCGGGTACGATAATCTTAATGAAATCCTGTAGTCAGTGATGTGCCATGATGTTCATATTTTATAGTGTGAGCATGTTTAAGATTATGAAGAAGAATATCTGATGTGTGTGATGCTGCCCGAATTCAATAATGGAAAGGATTTTAAAACCCCTGCAGTGTGAGCCAGGTTTAAGTTGCTCTCTTTTCCACTGACTGAGAAAGTTTACAGGAGCATGAAACTCTCATTTCTGTCAACAACTTATTTGTTTTCATTTGTTTTATTTCGTTCGGCTTAAGCAGTACAATGCAGAGGAATACTTTCTTTTCACTTTGGCCTACACAAAGAATGAAAAGGTGAGAAGAAGGAAAATGTATAAACCTGTCCTTTGTACAAGGAGAAAAGAATAAATCCTGCTAATTTAACTCCCTACATAATTGAACTTACCGTACCTCATGATGATTGGAGGTTTAAATAACAGGATTATTTACACACTGAGCTCAAGTTTTCGATGAATAAAAAAAAACTGTAGAAATTATTTGAGCACAGACGATTAGGATTTGATTTATGATGAAAACGGTGATAGATTTCAGCTCAAAGTATCAGGTTATTTCTTCTAAACTTATACACACACTACAACATTTTGGTTTAGTTAGCATTCATGTGGTCAGAATTTATGATAGTGCTTCCTCATCCGTCAGTACCTGTTTTTATTTAGTTTCTTCTTACCTTGTTTATGGATTGTGGGGCTGGGGGTCATGTTGTTGTTGTTTCATTTATTTTTATATAAAGCACTTTGTGATACAAATCAAGTTTGATTGATTCATTGATTGATATAATCTGAATATTTCCTGCTGCGTTCACACGTCGGCTCATGGCCACTTCATGCAACGAGTGAACAAAAGCGCCTTACAGTAAAGATTTAGAGTGAAGACGTCGGCTGTTTGCCTTCACACCTGCAGGAAGTTTTCTCAAGTTTTGAGCATGTGTGAAAATACTGTAAGCCAGCTCAGGCATTTTGGCAAAGGACTGAACCTATGTATGTGTAAAGTCAAGTCAAGAAGACCCAACAAGAAGAAGAAGAGGAAGCAGTAGTGAAAACAGAAAAAGATAAGTGACAAAAACAGGAGGGACTGGCAGTTGATGTGTGCATCAAAAGAATAATCATTGAAGTCATGACAGAAGATCAGTAGTTGTGTGATCCCAAACATGTGTTCAGTTTTAGCTTCTGACCTCCTGTGCTGTGTTCTCCGCGTGCCTCAAAGATGTCAAAGCTAGCTGTGGCCCCGTCGTGCATTGGGAGGAACTTGCGGACCCCGCAGGGCGTCGGGGTGTTGACGCGTCCCATTTTGCAGTACAGAGCCGTCTGGAGGTGACCGCTCTTACCCCACAGCAAGGGAGGAATGTATCTGAAGAGAAGGAGAAGAGCTTCATATTACCTTACAGCTGAAACCTCTACCTCTCTTAGATGTCTGGACTCAGCCTCAGCAGAGATTCTCCTCCCTACAGACGGACTCACATACCAAGAAACCCAGAGGGGGGGGGGGGGGGGGGGGGTCCACGGGCAGGGAGAGCAATCTGCAGGCTGACCATCACTGAGTTTAAATCCTGAGCTGTGGTTCAAATATTTATATCACCAAGGCATGTAACTCTAGATAACTTTCCCCACTGATGACTAAATGTTTTAGAGGAAAAGAAAGAGTGGGTTGTGAGGGAGGAAGAACTTTAAAAGCTTAACTATCTTAAGCAACCCGAGTCCTTAGTCCATAGGATTAACTGCATGAGCAATTAATGGATGTTGAAATACGAACAGCAAAGAAACAGAAACACAGAGCATTACCTTGAACAAAAGCATTTACATTACGCTAAAAAGAAACTGAAATGCCTCTGCTCTCCCACTCCAAAAACAGAGTGATTTAGAGACTTTAACAGGAACTTTAAAGGAGAGGGGGGTTTTCCACATTAAAGTCATTGGAGACTACATACAGTTAAATGAGAACTCTGTAGCTCCAGAATTAGCTACGCAAATCTGATTAATTGCCTCAAGTAGATTGTCGGAAATGGTTGCATTTCACGTCTCTATAATGTTGAGATTTTTCTTGACTCATTGGGCCGTCACACTTGTTCTAAAAGGACTAAACATGGGGCTAACAACCAGAAAGAGCGACTCTGAGGAAGACACCTGCTGTGTCCAAACGTCAGTGTGTTTGCATCATTTTAACATCGGGGAGAACTCCAGAAGTTTTCCTTCATGCTGTAAATTCTTGAGTAACATTAGGCCATCTATCAAAGTGAAGCACCTGATTTTATAACTCATTATCTTTAAATCAAAAGCAGCTTACACACAGAAAGCATTCAACCACTCCTCACAAACATGTTGTTAACTACGAGGTTACACCTTTCCCTTTCAAAGAAAACAGTGATGGTAGCTAGGGTATTGATTGATGCTAACATTAGCCGACCCCAGTTGTCATTCGCTGAGAGGCGTGGTTACACCCTGGACTGTTCACCAGCCAATCACAGGGCTGACAGGAATTTTCCCAATTGCTGATAAATGGAAAAGTGTTTAAATGACAAACATCAGATGGATATTCTTTTAATATTAGACCAACAGACGAGATTTCCACCTTGAGTCTAAGGTCGGAGGAAAAAAAAGCTGCGTTGTTAAAAAGGTCAATGATGTGGCTAAAAAACAACACTAACTCTGGACGCTGTTTTATGCCTTTAAGGTGAAATCACGCGAGTCGAACCTAGAGGAGTCTTCAAATCTATATTTTTCATAATTATTCTCTAAATCTTGTCGGTTTTTTAACAGCAATCTTGAAAAAAAAAAAAAACCCTGGCAATTAACCTCTCAACATGTAGTTTGATTTAATCTCTCCTTGGCATCTATCAGAGGTCGTTAGATAAAGGTCTATATCATAATTTACGAAATTACTGCGGTTGATCTCTGGTGATCAAGACCATAATGATCATTGCAGAAGCTGCTGAATGGCTCCAGCTCTAAATCTCGACAAACACGTACTCTTTGGTCAACATCGGGCAGGACTTGAGCAGGTAGCGGCTGAGCGGCGTGTCCTGACAGGTGATCTCCGGCGGCGCTGTGGGACTCTTCAGGTTCAGACAGCGGACGATGATGTAGAGGACAGTCGCCACTGCCGCTAACTTCACACCGTCGAACATAGCAGGCAGTTCAGTGCCGAAGGTGTGCATGTCAGTGTCCTCCAGGGTGGTCATTTTGGACACCGGAGAGGACCTGTGAGAAGCATGGGCAGGACAGCACTTTACTTACTATGACTTATTCAGACCAGTGATAACAGACTGTTGATATTTTGAAGAATCCTCACTAACTAAATCTGCTCCTAAAAGTCTATAAAAATTCAAAAGTAGGCGAAAAAAATAGACAAAGTAAAGGAATAAACATGCTATATGTATTTGCCTTCTTTCAGTCCTTCAGGGGGAAACAATACAAATATTGGCTTCCAGTACCGGCTCAAATCCTGACTAATAGGATTCTCCAAAACAACCAAAAGGACTTCCTGCATCATAAACCAAACAATCACAGATGCACTCTATGGAATAGAAACGTTTTTTACCCACCTTGTTGTCCAACTTTGAAGAAAAAAAAAAAACAGTGGTTGTTGTGGTTCCTCTTTTGCGAACCTGAATTCTGATAAGGTTCACTCAGTGCTGGAAACAAACACACAGTTAAGGATATTTGTTCAAACTTCTTGGTTTCAGAGCCTCGGGTTAAGACAAACAAAGAAAAAGGCATAGCGGTTAAACAGGAACCCAGCTGTTTGTCTCCCTGCAGAAAGTGACAGAAAAGGACTTAGTTCAAATGTAGAGGAATCTGAGCATGGGTGCAGCAGGTCTTATATCACCGTCAGTAGCGTGCTGGAGAGTTGGCACTCATGCTGCACACACTCAGTCTAACAATCACCAGGAAGTTGTAAGACACGCTGAAACAAGGGCTGTTCTTTTACAGGAAAAAAAAAAATTGTAGGTTTTTTAAGAGTGGCGCAATTGTCCAAAACCTTTGTGTCAATACTGTAAAACTTCCAATCCCATCCCAGTTTAAAGCCCAGTTATCGGATGCACAAGCCTGGAATCGGGCTATTATTTTTTGGGGGCAATTCTAAAATAGTCTAGTGAACCCTGCCTCAGTCGAAAGTGTTTTGCCTCACCTGACACTCATACTATAGAAACGATCAATTGTTTCCCTGATGATCTTTTTTTTGCTCTTCTAGATCATACAGGTCAACAGAGTCTGTTTCCTACCCGGGTAAAAACTCTTTAAAGGAGCTTTAAATGACCATATAAACTAATACATCATTCAAATACATCATTCAGTGATGTTAAAATGTTTCTTACAATAGCCTATATCACTGTGGAAAATACCTATTTATAGTGAGCTATGCAAACAGTTAATGTTATAAATGGCATTTAATGTATTTTAATATGTTGCAACCCTCTCTCAATAGTGTTGAAACTGCCCTGGGGGATTTCTCCAGTTGCAATCAACAACTTATTTCATTCAATTACATATTATATATATATACATACGATATGACGTACATACTAACCTTTAAATGACATAACACGCAGACAGGTGTGAGTTAAAATCAAAGGCGATATAATCTTGGAAGTCGCTCAAATAGTCTGAGTAATTTAGAGAAATGCCAAAACTTTCCAAGTCTCCCAAGTCTGTATGAACTGTGGGGAACAAAAGCAGAACATACAAAAACAAACTTAAATAGAATCGAGCAGACCAGAACAAACATAGGCAGCTGTGTCCCTGTTAGCTTTAAATACGAGTCACAAGTGGTCTGAGTTTCTTACACCCTTTTGTTTGACACTCAGGTGAAGCTGTTCCTAAAGTGGGCGAGGTGAAGCTGGAGGGACTTCACACTAACTTTAACCCCTCAAAAACACTACACGAAGTGAAAAACAACTTTAAAAGTAGACGGACAATGTTTACGGTCTTACCATTGTGCGGTTTTCAGGAGTCCGCTAGAGTTCTGGTCGCATTCATCCGGAGTTTTTCAGCTCAGTCTCCCGAAACCGTCTGTTTACAGCGGCGGAGCTAACTGACCAGCAGCGAGCTCGCGGTGCATTCAGGTACTCTTATAAAGCTCCGATTTTCAGCCTCTTCAACTCACGTTCATCACAAACGATTAAAAAAAACACGTTAAACTATTTCTTTACACGCTTTAGTGCTTTAATCGCTATTGTCTCTCTATATAAGCACATACACGTTATTTTTACGTATAGATAATGTCAACTTACGCCTCCTGAGTATTGTTCTGTTTTCGTCAAGCTTGTAATGCCAACATCTCCGACACGTCGGAAATGCAGCATAACAAACAGCGGTGTCGCTTACTTCCTACTTTAGAGAGGCGTAATTTACAGTAATAAGACCACGCGGAGGCTTCATTAGTCCGTCTATTGCAGACTTACAATGCGCATTGTCGCACAGAAGCCTTTTGAATATAATTTTAAATACATTACCTCAATCAGTAATAGCCAATAAAATGTTTTTTTCTGATTAAGCTCATATTAACTTACAAAAGATCTCATTGTCTATATAAATATCAGTTTATTGGTAGAATTATACAGGGGTAATTTAAGTAGGCCTACAGGAAAGATGCCATTTTTAAGGGAAATGACAACAACACTAACAGCAAGCAATTTTTCTTTCTATAGCAGCAGAATATACACAGGTGATATTGTGTCACTTCACAGTTTCAGGTGATCTGCCAAACTCTTTCACATTGTGTATTTTAACCACTGGAGGGCGCCATCCACTCATGGGAAATACAATGTACTGCCTTTGATAAATTTATAGAAACCTCACATGCTATTTAAGTACTTTTACACAGTTTTTCGTGAAGAAACATCCCCTCATTTAAAATGGATGTTGTGTTTTCATCATCATTTCGATCACAATCATCATTAGGACTAACTTATTTTTTAGCTTTACTGTGCTGTGCATTTGTCTAACTTCTAGGCTTTATCCATTTGTGTTTGTATCACGTTTTGTCATTATTTTATCTTTTGTTTTTTGTTTTTCAATCACTGTAAGGGTTTGAATTGCGTTCAAATTGTATGAAAGGTGTTAAATATAGCTGAATTGATTGATTGATTGCTCATCATCAGGTTAAAAGACAGAAGACAAAGGTGTAAATGCAGAGAGAAACATTAACGTTTGTCTGTTGATGTGTTACTTTTTAGGATCAATCAGTCTTGTCTTGCTCTTGAACAAACACTCTTTAGTCCTAAATAAACTACAGCGCGAGATTCTGTCGATGCCCACACTCTGTTGTTAGCTTTATGAGAAAAAAAAAAAAACAGCTGCATGGCCCGTGAGCGTCCAAAGTTTCAGTTGCTCTGTGGTCAAAGGAGAGTTTAATTACTTCCCTTCTCAATCATGCTCACATCCTTATCTGTTATTACGGTAAGTGAGACTAATAACTCAGGTTGTGAAATGGAAAACAGAAGTGAGAATTAGCTGACACTCCTTTTGACTGCTCTGACGCATCTCTTTAGGAGATTCCCAACTACTCTGACCTCAGGACCCACCATCAACTCCCTCTTCAGAAATTGTGACCCAAATTTATGATACTTTTTGACCAGTCAGATTTGTTTAATAAATATGATGCGGTTTTGCCCTCAGAAGGTATACACCAAACGTTACAAAACTAAGAAACTGAAGAAAAAAAACATGTTTAAAATGCACTTCATTGACTTTTTGACAAACCATTTTTCCCCAGGCACTGAAAACAGCTCCACGACCCACCAGTTGAGAACCACTGCTCTAAACCACATTTTCACAGAGTGCAAATTTACGGGATTATGCTTCACTCCACATTGAGGATTATGATCAAAAAGGCTTCTGTCACATTTAAATTCCATCTAACCATCATTAACCTCTGCGTCTGGCTCAGATTGGGCGAGGGTCAGTCATGAGAAGAAGCTTTGTGTGATAAGAGAGGAACATCAGAGGCTGTATCCACCGCAGAGTCTCACTACACTTGACGGCTGCTTTATGTCAACCATAGAGCACATGACTGGTTCATCTGTTCTTATGGCTTCATGACTGTGCGGATGAAACAGTCTAAGACGCTCTGCCTGTTGAATTTGGATGTTCAGGGGTTTAACTGACACTCTGTATGAGGCAAAAAAAGGAAAAGGTGTTTAAGCAGACTTCAGCATGATGAAAGGACCAGGAAGCAAAGCTGCAGGAGATCTTTTATCCCTGCATTTCGCTGTCAACATCAACTTTGAATATATTTTTAAACCTTAATCATGTATTCATGGGGCTTATGGTGTCTGCTACCAACTTTTTTATGATGCACGATGAGTTTTGTGTTTGCCTTTACAACTTAACTACTTAGCTTACTTTTTTTTAAACGGGGCATATTATGAAATATCCATTTTCACAGTGTTTTGGAACATATATTTGGGTAACCTGAGTGTCTTCTGACCCACAAAATGTGAAATAAACCCATCAAGTCCTTTGTTTGTGGTCTGCATAAGTCTTACAACACAGAGAAAAATGCTCTGTTTCAAATTTTCTCAGTTTGTGATGTCACAGTGGGATTCTGGTAAAAAAAAAAAAATACCGTCCCCTCCCCTGAGAGAGCTGGTTTATACAGGGTCACAAACCTCCTCTGGTGCTTGACTCATGTTGTATTTTGACCAAAGCACAGCACAGATGTTTCATTTAGACCACAGGGGACTGTTTGAAAAGGGGGATAATATGTCCTCTTTAAACGTAAGTTATCATACTTCTAGAGCTACTGTCTCTATCCTTCTCCTTCTTCCTGCATCTCCCTCTCTCCGACTCTACCAGCCCAGCACAGTTTAGGCAGAAGGCTGTTCATCATGACTATGGTTCTGCTCGAGGTTTCTGCCTCTTATAGAAGTTTTTGTCACTTTGCTTAATGTTGCTTAGTGCTCATGATGGATTCATGTTGGGTCTTTGTATATTATATGAGAAAGTACAGTCTTTTACCTGATGTTGTGTTACAGTATCTCAAGATAACTTTTGTTATAAATGGCACTATAGAAATAGAGGTTGACTGATTGACTGTATGACCAACTGTTTTTTTTGCATTAATGCTCATTATACCCTCATAGAGTTCAGGATCAAAAGATGTTTTGCAATTCGAACAAAAGCCACAATATGATGCAGTATTATATGATCCAATACGATGTGAAGCCATGCGATCAGTACGTTGAGATGCAACATGATCCGATGCTATGCTATGCTATGCAATACGACACGTTACAATAGGACATGATCCAAAACCATGCAAAGCGATATGTTGCGATATATTACGATATAAGATCCAAAACGATGCGATATGATCAATCAATCAATCAATGCTAAATGTTGCTCAGTGCTGTGCTCATGATGGATTAATGTGTCTAACCTGCTCTATATGACCTTGTTGCGGTCTTTAATGTGCTTCATTGATTCAAATTGTTGTTTCTTGTCAGCCCCACAGGGACGCCTTATGGTGGGGCGTAACAATAAGAATACAGAGAAGATTTAAAAGATATTTTAAAAAGTATACAGCCAGTTAAGAATCGACTAAAATCAACAATAGAATACAATAAATACAACTGAAAATGTGTACATTATAACTCTTGTAACTGTTAACCTCAGTACAGTTTGTGTGGAAATGTAAAAGCGTACACCTCGTATAATGAGCAGGTTCACAGTGTCGGTAATAAAGCTGAAAGGATGATTGCATTGTGCATAATGTTATGTGTAGATGTAACATTGATGGATTTAAATGTTTTTTTTAAATCACATTATCTTTAGAGAATTTAAAGTCTTAGAAGTAGATTTTAAAGTCTGGTCTCTCCCACACAATGTGAGCCTCAGATCGGGGTCATTTAAGAGCCTTCACTATTTAGTTCATGACGTTGAACACAGTATTGTCAAAAATCATGTTTGATGGCCGCACAAAGAGTCTGGGGCCTGGGGGCCGTCTCCTGGTTTGCCTTTTTGGTAATCCAGACTCAAAGAGGGAGATAGAAAACAACATGCAATAAAGTGTTCTTTGTCAGTCTCATAAACCCATTTTTCTTTGTTAAGATTTCCTGCTTCAAATATCCTTCAGGATTAAAACATGTGCTGCAATTCGTACACAGTACAATGCAGTGTGATTCATTTAGCAGGAGCAGCTTGTACTGTCATAAATACTGCTGCTTTAAGTTTCTTTGCATGTTCTGGGTTTGTGTTGTTGTAAACAGCCTTAAATAACCTTCTGCAGTAACATCAACACATAACTTAAACGGAAAGAGAGAGCGAGAGAGAGAGAGAGAGAGAGAGAGATATTTGACCTTATAAAGAGAAACTTACACTTTGATTACGTTTTCATTTTTATTTCAAGTAGGAGTTAAAGTCATGTCCTTCAATTCCCATGTTACAGTGTATCCGTGCTCTGTTTGACTTACAGCCCATCAGACTAATGAGTGGGAGTATAAGAGGAGCTTGGTACCGCTTCATATAGCTTGAGAGTGAGCTTTGATCTGAGAAGGTCATCTGGGGAGGGATTTTTTTTTTTTTTTTGGTTCTGTGCAGCATATGAGAAAAAGGCCTATATGTTTCACACAGCACAGCTTCAAGACTGACCCATCATGTTCAACTGTGTTTGATCTGAAGGTGCAGGAGAAGAGAGAAACAAGCAAGCAAGACGGAGAACAGATCATCAAAGCATACGAGCCTTTCACTTTTCTTTTTGAGCTATGGCCGCCAAGCGTGAGACCACTTAAAGCTGTTTTTTAATCACTCTGGCTTGTTACTAGGCTACACAAGGGCACATTTTACCCTGCCAATCAAAGTGTGTAGAGCTCAACCGAAAGTATTGTTAAATTAAAGGAAAAGGTAGGGATACTGGCTACAATGATACCCCCAAGGCAAGGTATCATATAGTGATTTTGTTGTTATTTTTAGTCCACTTTTGTTTCCTCAAATTGGAGCAGTGCTGAAGTATTTTCATCTTTACAAGAGGACTGGATTTCACACCCATTAACAACAATCCTTTGCCTCACACCCACTCCCTTTTGGAGCAGAGAAATCAACTCTGACCCACTGCAGGATCTCGGATGAAGAAACGCCCACAGATGAACCTTTCGGCTTTTGACAATAAAAACATCGGCCTTAATCTGCATTTCAGAGGAGGATTTCATGCATGGGGCCATCATGGGAATTTTCCCAGAGCTGTTTAAGAAAAGGGAATGGAGACATGGAGAGAGTGCTTAAGAAGAAGTATAGCAATGAAAGTATTTCAAAAGTGCACTACGTTTGTTGTTTTAAGACAGTTTTAATGATGTATTTGTTAAGACACAACCAGAAAATATAAAACAATACACAATTTTCAGACCAAAATGGCTTGTAGGCTAAATTCAGTATTTACTGTGGGATCCCAGCCACATGTCCGATGTGTCCTTGGGCAAGACATTTAACCCCGAGTTGCTCCTGCTGCTTCGTTAGCGGTGTATGAATGTGTATGAATGGGATTAGTTACTCCTGATGGACACTTTACATAGCAACCTCTGCCATCAGTGTGTGAATGTGTAGGTGTAACCTGAGGTGTAAAAGTGTTTTGAGTAGTCAGAAGACTAGTCCATTTTTCCATTTACCCCCATTTGCTCTTTGCACCTGCACTGAACTCTTTTTGGCAGACTGTCTTGATTTGGTTCTTAAGTCATCTTCTGGTTTAATATACCAGACTTCCTTCAGCACTTCCCCAAGTTCTTCTTTTGGTTTAGGATGTAATTTATGTCTTTCTTTGTGCAGGTGATCCCATACTGCCTCTATAATATTCATGTCTGCACTCTTTGGAGGTCAGTCCACGACGGTTTAAAAATGTTTTTTTCTCCAAATATGATTTCACTGAATTGGCAGTGTGCTTGTGTTTGTTGTCATGCTGTAAAACGTTTCAACCAGGTGCTTTCCAGAGGAAATAAAATGATAATATACAATAACATTGATAAAAAAATGGTGGCCTTTGACTTTTGCACAGTACTATGCACACTTCATAAATATATTTTAAATCTGTAAGACATTGAATACAAAATAATTGTGGTGTTTTTTTTAATGAAAAAGGGGCTTCTGAATATGATCATTAATATTGTTTTGAGTTTTTCTGTTTATCTTGAAATGTTAAACCTCGTCTGTTAGATAAGATACCTGACAAAAGCACCAGAGTTTGTCAAAACCAGATTTCAAGACCTATCACCACAAGATGTATTTTGTAGAGGTGTGCCCAACCATTGGGATCATGTCTGATGCCGATACCATACCAGTGTTAGAAATAACAATAGCCGATTGCTGATTCCGATACTGATGTTTGTGTCATGGCTTCTTTTGGTGTAAGACTCCCACAATGCCAATATTTTCTCTCATGTTTGACAGTGAAAACAAGTTTGTTCAACAGATGACTTCATCTGCCCAATAAAACAGCTCCTCTCCAAATCAGTAGCAGTAGGTATACTAGTTGTCAGCAGTAAATTGATTTGGCACAACAAAGAAACATTGGCTACTGACATTGGTTCATGCCATATTACTTACCGATGTGCATGTGTCAACAGGGCCAATATCGGCTGATACACACACACATTATCTCAATATATCTTGTAGCCTTTGGACATATACGCTGACATGTGAGAAAGCTTTAAAGGTCATGAAAGCGCTTGACCTAATTAATTCCAGCCATATAAATACATTGGTACAAAGCGGTACAAAGTCAAAGTATTTTTCTCTGGAATAGTTGACTAAATGTAAAAAGTTTTAAATATATTAAATAAAGTGAGAAGCTTGGTAGCTATAAGCATAATTAAGAAAAAAAGCCTACAAATAAAACTATGTCAGAGGCTGTTTGTAACTGCAGCTTAGTAAATTAAAGATATTTATCAAGACATTTTATTAAAATGCAGCACATCATCGGTTCACTTTAGTTTCCAAGGTAATTTAGGCCGAATGCCCTCAGTGTGTTTTTTTCCCCCCCTTCATCCACAGCGGGAAAGAGGGGGCGGAGCTACAATTAAGAAGCCATGGCTGCGATTGGCTGAGAGTTCGACGCACGTGCTTCTGCTCTATGTTTGCTGCTCGCGAGTTTGGAGCCGCACAACAAGCTCGAGAGGCAGAAAGCACCGACGTACGGTAGATCCGCCGTGTCGTCCCTTTAACTCTACAGCGAACCACTGACTGACAAAACCCGCAGCCATGAAGGAGAAGACAATTTTCCCCCTTTGGATGCAACTTTTCGCTGCTTGTCTCGTGTTTGGGGTGAACGGTAAGTTGCTTTTTCGTGTGTGTGCTTGTATTAGTTGGTTTTAGTGGAGAAGTCTTAACAAGCTGCTTCGTCTGAGCTTCCTTGTTCTCCCTCTGTTTAAACATTTATCCAGTAGTAGTAGTGTAGTGTTTTTCGTTTTCACACACGCCTGCTGAAGCGTGTTTGGTAGGCTCTGTGATGACTTCAATGTGAGCCTTGGCACAAGTGGCACCGTCACTTCATCACCAGAGAAACCGAGCTGTGGACATTTGTAGCAGCACAAGTTCAAGCAGTCCTTGAATAAGCGGACAGGACGTGTGGGAATGTGAGAAGTCAGACATTGTTCAGCTGCCTCTGGCCAATCTCGTCTTCTTCTTCTTCTTTAAAATGCATGGGCTCAAACCAAACTATACACATTTGACTGCAACATGCGTGACCAATTGTGCAGAAATAAGCAGCAAACAGAAATTATGAATCAATCTCACTGTTTTTTAAACCGTAAATTCTGGGGGTTGATAGTCCACACTATATTGTTGTTTTTTTGTTTACTGTTTACTGTTACCAGCTACTTAAAACTCAATCCAAGTAACAAACAACAACTGTGGGTCATGTAAGATGTAGGGTCTGAAGTGTTTTAAAGAAATTCAATTGTAAAATGTACCTTTTTTGGCTAAATTTTGAATAAATTGCTCATTTCAACTATTGCAGTCGATAGAAAAAGTGCAAATGTTCGATTGGTAAGCCACTTTGGAGCAGTAACAAAAAAAAAAAAAAATCATAAAGGATTGTTTTCTTTATAAGTGAGGGTCTGACATGATCTGCTTTTCCTTTGTGTTGGGATTCAAAATGAACATCTCATATAGCCTGCTCAGGCTTTTTACTGCGAGGAATAGAGAATCAAATGTCTGTATAGGGCTCAATGATCAATATTGTCCTGAGAGTTCGGCTCAAAATGCACGGTCGACTTACTGTACAGCATCTGTTATCTGGATCTGATGCTGTAAAACGAGAAATGTTTACATGAGGTGATGTCACAAAATGTAAGGAATGAAAATGTGGATCTCTTGATGTTTTGTAGGCCAGCCGCTCATGTCAGACTGCTGGCTGAAGAAACAATGCCTTAGGGGAATTTTTGTGCAGAGTGCCCCTTTTAAGGAGCGTGACACAAACTGGTTGGCTATTATACTCGTTCATGTCCGTATCACGCCATTGGCAGCTGTCTTTGTTTGCATTTCCATGGATCAAACACATTTAGGCCAGTGGACAAAGGGAGAAATAGGCTATTTCGCCTCCCTTCTTTCTCCTCTGCACAGACAGGCAGACAGCATCACATGTCACACATGTTTTCTTTGATGTGGTGATGTATTTTCCAAATGTAAAAATCCTGATGTTCCACTGAGCTCTCCTGCACATTTAAAAAAAAAAAAAAAAAGGGCAGAACGTATGACTTCTGTGTTGAACCTCTGAGAAAGCCTGACTGTATGTCTCTTATCAGATTAAACTTTTGGACTTTTGAGTTCACACACAATCCAACCTTTGACATTTTCTCCTGCTGTTATCAATGCTAGCAACCAGGTCTAGTGTATTTCCATCCTGGGACACTTGAGATTTGATAAAAGTTGCAGAGAAGATTTTAAAAAAAAAAAGTTAGCAGAAGACCATGTAGAACATGTGACATGTTAAGTAGCCATGGCATTGGCTTAAAATAACTCACTTGCGTGATGGAATGACACTGCTGGATTCTCCCTGCTGCATCGCTTACATAAATGTTTGAAACACTTTCTTTGGAAATTAAACTGGAGAAAAGAGCGCAGCCAGAAGAGAAGCACATATCCCTGCTACGGGACGGGGCAGCCTCGGAGAATAGGTGTGGTTGCACTGGCCCCAAGGTTGAGTCACATTTCCGGATGCCGCTCGCCAACACAGATGACACGCTGCCAGTGAACTTCCACCCACAACATTGCCCAGTAAAACCTCGGGGGTCGGAGGGGACTGGACTTGTTCCTGCTGTGTCATACAGAGTGTTTACAGGGCAGAATAAGAGCTGAAGGGGGAGATGTTTTTTGCCCCTTGGTTTTTCCTGATTAGGCTCAATTCAGCAGGTTGTAGCTCACTTGTCGTATCTGTTTGCTGCTGAAGGGAGAAAAGTGGAAAATGGTGTTCTGTGTCAGGGCTGAGGCAGTCTTTTCTCACAACAACACCACTTAGGGCAACTGAGTGAACCAGCGCTAAATATAGCCAAACGCTGGGCCAATGGCGTGGCAGCAGTGTGTGGATGTGGGCAGGTGCCTATTAATTCTTTTCAGTTCAAATTGGTGCAGATTTGCATGTTGGTGCAAGAGAGGGTTTAATTGCCAATACATCAGGCAGTCATTGGACTTAATCTGAAATGTAATTTCCTGCTATTGTGAGGGATGGTCATTTCCTGCAGATGTACACATCCTGAGTTACTTTTATCTGGATTTATTTAGGGTCATGTGATGAAGGATTTCAGCTCTGCAGTATTTATTTTTCTTCTGAAGAGATTTATCTTAGTACTGAACAGGTCGTAAAACAGGTGATTTAAATAACAAATAAGATATTCAAAACAGACGTAACTTAATCTGGAGCTGGATGCTATTTGTGTACATTTAATATCATCATCAGTATCTGATCTCATGACACCAGAACAGAACAGACTTTCAATGATTGGTTGATAAATCTGTCAACAGAAAATTGAATATCAATGATTTTTCTAATAAATTGTTATTTTTATTGATAATCTTCTAATAAAAAAAAAAAACAGGCTTTTTGTCAGGTTTTTGAGGTTATGTTTCCAGATTTATCATATCTGTCTAATGCATGGCCCAATACACAAAAATCCTATCACAATTATCAAGTCAAAAATTAGAAAATAAATCCAACGTTTTGAGGCTTATCATTCAAAAATGCCTGGAAAATCTTAAATCAACATTTGCTTCCTTCGCAGATTAAGGTCAAAATTCTTTGGAGTTGAAAAATAGCCACACATGTCAAATTTAATTAGCTTGATTATCCTGAATTGAAATATCAGTAGTCAACTGATCTAATCTAGATCTAAAATGTGCAGCTCATATTTGGTTTTTACTATTTTCAGAGATTTAATAGACATAATAAGTCATCGATAATTTAGGAAAATAATGATCAGATTATTTGGTAACGGAACTTGTGTTTAGTTGCAGTCCGAGAGTAAAAGTTTTTTGATGATTTGTTCTGATAACCTGAAGTCTTGTCACTTAATTTTGTAAATGGAGTGTGTGTGTGTGTGGTCGATGGTGAACTCTCTCTTTTACCATCTGCCTGTGCCGGCCCGTTCCCTTCAGGCTGCTGTCTTCTTCTCAATGATGACTTTATTTTTACTTCTCTCTCCAAATCCCTCAGGACAGGAAACGACTTGGCGTCTTGTTCTTCCATTTGAATTTTGAATACCCTCCTTAATCAATGTTTCATTGCAATATGGAGTCTCTTTCTAATTTGGGACACTTTATTAGCGTGTGCCGGCCCACTTTCCAATCTGCCATGTTGAATATTTTACACACTGTCATCATGTCATCTTAAATATTGAGCCAGGGACCGAGACAGCAGTGCATGAATCCAATCCAAGTCCGAGTAAAAGTTGTGACTTATGTGATCAGCAGTGATGACAACTCCGTTCAGTTCAGAGTGTTGTTGTGTTTCTGTTCCAGGCTCTGTTTCAGTTACCCTACCTCAGAAAAGCTTGTTGTTACATTGATGACACGTGTGTATTTTTAGACGCTGGCCCTTTTTATTTTTTTGGGAGGGGGGGGGGGGGATCAGCAGCAGCAGATGTCTGTAGTGCTCTGGAGCAGCCAACATAACAGAAAGCTCACCTGCAGATGGAGCCCTGCTGAGCGCAATCTTAACAGGACTGAGGTCATTTAAGGACTCTCTCTCAGGTAAACCTGGCCTTGACAAATCCATTTCCTGTCATACGCGTACTCTTGCACTTTCTCCTGATTTCTCTTTCAGTGCAGCAGTGAATGTTGGCAGCAGCAGATATTTATTCTAGATGAGCACTCTACAGGTCTAAAGACATCTTATTACGCCTCAGCACATCCTTAAACGGTTTAAACAAGGCCTGGACATTTGTGTGTTTATGTGTGCACAATGCAGGCGTCTCTCCTTGGTTTTCTGGAACACAGAGTTCCTGCACAGCCTATACACTCCAGCATGCCTGTGTGAGCGTGACAGAGCAGAGGGCTTACTGTTTTCAGGCCTCAGGACAAAGCAGAAAAGAGCACTGATGTAACCACACTCTCACATATACAGTATATACACTTTAAACTCGCACGTTCACTCACAAGCATGCATGTATCAGCCCTTATACATCCCTCAGGTTCTATTGGATTTATGAACCCCTTACAAACCTAAACATGGGAGCTCATTTCAAACACACACGCCTCTTTTCCCTTTAAGAAGCCACTTCCTGCAAAGCCTTCTTAAACTGTTTAAGTGTATCACTTTTTGTATTCTACTGATTTCTTCCACGTCATCTTTGATAACTCAAGAATGGTTCAGATGAAAGAGATTTTTGCCCCGGCGGTGCAGTGGATGTATCTTCTTAATTTGGCATGTGAACCTCTCTGCGAAGCTGCAGCCTCCAGAAATGATTGTTTCACATCAAACTGATTAAGGCTCGCCCGCTCACTTACGTCAAGCTGATTCTAGTCGCTGTTAGTGTCCCTTAAGAATCCACTCCATCCTTTTATGTCCTGAAATGCCCCCTGCGGTCATCTTTACCCTGCTGCATAGCCCTAAAGGACGACAGATTTTACCATACAGTGCTCTCGTTGTGTTGTCTATTAACGTGTAAAGGGTTATGATTGGTGCATTCACCTGTGGGCTGTTCTGTCTGAAAAGCACAAAACAAAGTCATTGTATAATTTTAAGGATGTTATCTATGGCAGAGTATTTTCTGGCACAACTTCCCCGACTATCAAGGTGCATGAAGAGTGAAAAGCTTGAAGAGGTCAAAAAGCTCCAGCAACACTTTATTTATTAACAAATTAGGCCGACGCTTTTCGGCTTGTGGCCTCCATCAGGAGACACAAAACAGACGTTTAAAACCCTCTGCTCCTCCACTGACAACCGATATTATACGGAGGAAGTCATGGGCTCCAGCAGGAGAAGAGTGAGTATGTCTCCTCAGGATGATAGTTGATCCACTCAGCAGAAGTCTTATAGACTCTCCTTTTTTCTGTGGAGCTCCTGTAGGAAACATGTGCCACGTGTTTCACTGCTGCTCATTTGTCTCCATTAAGTAAACACAAGATTGGTCATGGTCAGTCGGGCCAAAGCCAGCCCTGCAGTAAAAAAAAAAATAGTCACTCGTTCATTTAAGACATGAGGCTGCTTTTCCAAATATTTCCTTCTTGAAAAAAATAGTACAACTTTTAAGCAAAGGCATTAAAAAAGTTTCCATTACAAATATTGCAACATGCTCAGAGTTTTGATGCCCATCCCCAGCTGAGTCATTATATCCTGATTTCATACTTTTTTCATGATTTCATACACATTCCTATTGTTGGTGGGGACTGGATTATTCTGTGTCTCTAGCTCTCACTGTTCTGTGTTTTTGGTCTGGTTATTTGAATCGTATTCTCAGGCTGAGGCATGATGGGAAAGGCACAGACCGTGACTCATAAGGAGGGAGAATAAACACAATGCCCTGTGGAAATACTCCGTCCTGCCAAATGTAAACTCCACATACTTCCCTAATCTGTCGCTGCGGGGCTGGCACAAAGTGGGCCATTGAGTTTGCAACTTTTCACTGTTTTTTTTATTATTTTTTTTAAATATAAACGAGATATAATTGTTTTCACTGCATTTTTTAAATGCTGCGTAAGATGTGTTTGTGGGCCCACCCTCATGAATCATAGCTGTCGTTTAGATTTTTTTTTTTTACTTATTAGAATGTATGTGTGTTCACATAATGAGATTAGATAGATCCCAAACTGGGGAAGTGTGGGATAATGAAACAACTGCTGTATATTTTTTGGAATCCAGCCTTTTAGAGGGCTGTGCCAACATTAACTGGAATATCAAGAAAACATTTACATACTTCGTCTTGTTTTAACTTGTTAAAGAGACTTAGGTTTCATTTCTTAAGCAACAACCTTCTTTAATCACATGCAGCCTGAGGAGAGTTACTGCAGAGGTCAGTGACCTGTGGATGAATAGCAGTGAACGTTTTGTGCCAATGTTGGGTTTATTTTTGGATAACTGATTAGTTTAGGACATTTTCCTTTTATAGTCAGCTGCAGGGGTGCAGTACACAAGTGTCTGGTGTAGTATATAGAGAAAAAACGTTTTACACCCAGATAGTCATGTCTAGCTATGCAGATAGTCTGTGTCCACCATCAAACTAGTGTTCTACTTTTGTTACCTGCAGCATTTAAAAGTTGCATCTGAAAACTTGCACAACAACAGTTTTCATGAGGACTATAAAACAGAAAAACATGTCAACCCAAAGATTCTCTGCAATAGATATCACAAGAGCGTAGTGAGGAAACATCTCCTTTTTTTGTGGGGCGGGGGGGTAGGAGCAATCCAACCTTTCGAACTCTCGGTTTAGATTGTTGAAATGAATTTCACAATAAATGGAACTGAAATTACAGCCGCAGATTTCCCTCAAAGTAACAATGCATACTGATAATAGAGAACACGTTTTGGTTTCTTCTGAAAAAGCGAGCAGCTTACAGTTAAATTGGGTTGACAACCACATAACATGGAACTGCATATATTCTGTAACTGAAACTAACTCTTATTTTTAAGCGTGTGACAGATCCTTGTGCAAAGCTAAACTAATCTTATAATATTTCAATTAAACTTAATGAAAAGAAGAAAAATGTCATGCCTCCATTTTCTCCATGCATGTGAAATGTGATACAAACGTGGTGTTTACAGATGGTGGCATCACTTCAGGGGATTTTCATGGAGACTCTGGTGGTTTGACCACCGTCTCTTGGCCGACCACTTTGACTAATACATGACAAATTTCATTTCCTTCTGAAAATAGCTTACAGGCGTGTTTTAAAGTTTCCCTCAGTCAGAGCATGAAACCTCTTACAGTGAGAGTTTAATGAAGAAGTGTGACTCTCTTATCACTGTTCTTATCCCAAAGAAGGTTGTGTTTTTATTTCAGGTTCATCAGTGGGACAGTTATACAGGGCTTCCTGAGGGGGGGAGGTCTTCCAGTAGAGGAAGGGAGGATGTGTTTCTTTCCCAGAGATAAACAGACACTAACTTTTGGAGGGAGGATTTTGTTGGCGGTGCCAGCGAAGCCTGTTGCCCAACCGTCTCATGAGATGTGAGCGCACATGAAGGCCATGACACTGGATACAGCCCTGATAAGATATGACATCCATGCAGGAAGAGCAGTTCAGATGAAAAACAGGATGTTGGCAAAGTGAATCTCTCATCGTCCTTTTCTCTCTGTGACGATGACACAAATGTAACCTACTACATCATCCACATTCTATATATTTACAGTATGCACTGAAAAACTTCCTTAGGGTACTCCCTGCCTTAAGTGTTTTCAAGAGAGGATGTGTGTGCATTGTGGGGTTAGAACGATGGAAAGGACACAGCAATGCACAGGAAGTAAGACGTTTTTTAAAATCCCATTTTCAGCCTTGGCCTTGGGGCCTCTGAATTATACCCTCAGCAGGACTGAAAAGGCCACTCTTCTCCCTGAGAAAACTACAAAAATATATTTATCCACTCCCACGAGTCGGCTTTGTTTGAGGTGGGAAGAGGTACCCCGCTGAAACACTTTAAAAATGGGGTCAGAGCGCCTTTTTTTTTTTTGCTTGCAAGTCAGACACTGTGGGACTTAAACCACCAATTTCACACTTGGGGTTCAACCTCAGGTTCCCTAACAATTATCCAAATGATAAGTGTCAACTTGGTAAAATCCTCCCTGTCTACAGGGGTGTAAACAGGCTCCCAATTATTTACTTCCTTCATACATAAATGTCAAAACAGGGTGTAATTCAAAAGTTCCCCTCCAAAATTCTATGTGCTGTGTATCTATATTAAGAAAAAATTACTGGTTCATTGTTATGCCTGATTTACTAGTTGCTACAATCCTGACAAGGCGTCCTCGCATGTGCCATGCTTGTAATACAATTTCTGCCTTTATTGTTTAGTAAGAATAGTTTCAGGACAGACATAAGAAATGTAACTGTTTTGTCTGTAGCTGTCTTCATGATTCTGAGAAACCACTGAACGCCTCTTGAATCCTTGTTTCCCCACACAAACCGCTATCTGACATGATTTCCCTCGTGCTCAGCGAGCTGCCAGACTGTCAGGTTCAGGCTGGGCAGCAATGATGCTGCTGGAAGCATCCAGTGTTTGTGTTGTGTTTACACTGTAGTGATGGCTTACTCAGCTGTTCGCACCGTCACATCCAACCTGCAGCAGGCTGTTTACTTTTCATTCAGCTGCACAACAAGGGGGAGAAGTGGCCGACTCTATAAGAGGAGAAAACAATATTGAATTCCCTCTATCCTATGCTTTTCTGTAATCGCTGGTATATAAACGGGTTTGGATCGTTACAATTAACCACATTCAGTAAAAAAAACAAAAAAAAAACACATGCATTCGACCACAGCTACAGTTTGTGATGATTCTCTTCCTGCCCTGAAATATGAGCTGGAAATACCAGATGTTTGACAGGAAATGCCGAGCTTCTTCAGGCATTTATGAGAGTGAGATGAAGAGTTCACAACCATCTCTATAGTCTGCTCTTCTTTTTAAAATATTTCTCTTTTGTGGTATTTAGCCGTACTTTAAGTACAAACATGGGTCTGGGACACAAAACTGCTATTTATGAATAAATACTTTCTGAATAGGTTTTTGTTCATTTGTAGTGTTTTGAGTCCAGTAGAAGTGAGTGTATCGTCTTCCTTCTTTCTCCAGGTGATTACTGTAAGGTGAACGTGTGCAGTAATGGTGGAACCTGTGTTTCCGGAGCAGGAGCTCCATTCATCTGTATCTGCCCTGACGGCTTCACTGGAGAAACTTGCTCCGAGACTGAGACTGGTAAGCATTGCATCTGAGGTAGAAGGTGTTTTATGAGTGTAATTTACTGTTAAGATGAGGACCATGGAGATAAATACTTTACTGATTGGGTGCCACATATAGTCTTGACTGGGAGACAACCTGTTATTTGTTGCAGCTCTGAGGCTGAATATATAATTTTGTCAAAAGAGTACTGTAGATCAGAAAAGCTTATACCAATGGTGTCCAAAAAACTTGTATAACTCAATCTTAACCCTTCCCTAATTCCTGAAACAGAAAAAACGATTACTAAAATGTCTCAACCCCTGCACCCCTCTACCTCTGTTTAACTTGACTGCCTTCTCCTCCACCCTCTTTGGTTTTCTTCCTGACCAAAAGGGCCCTGCAACCCCAACCCGTGCAAGAACGATGCCACTTGTGACGAGAGGGGTCACTCTCGTCGAGGTGACGTCTTCATCGAGTACGTCTGCAAGTGCCAGCCAGGCTTTGATGGAGTCCACTGCCAGAACAGTAAGTCTTCGTGCCCTGTTTCATAGTTGTTGTTTTTTAAATTTCTTGCTTTTTAATAACTTGTAGTTTTTTGTGAATTGGGTTATAAATGTTTATCTTTGTGAGATATTTAGTGTATTCATAGTTTTATAGACTTATTCCCAGCTTGGAAGAATCCACTTTAGAGTGAGCAAACAAATAGAAAGGATGACTATGACTGAGTATTCATCAAATAGGAAACCTTTCAGTGTCATCTTAAACCAACAAAATGCCTTTTATTTTATTTTCCCCTGAAACATTTAATAACTCTGCTTCATGGGAATTTAAAACACAATCTGTGTTCCCACTCATTTATCTTTTTTAACTACAGGAAACATCCACCATTATTTTGTTTAATCATAAATCAACAATAAATCCTGACTTCTTTCAGCTATCACAGAAGCACAGTTCTTTACACTGTATTAGCAACTTTAATGAGGTCCCTGTTTATCCGTCTCAACTGACACACTTACATGGAGACAGCTGCTGCGAGCGCCGGCCACCAGACAGACAGCTGTCGCCCTCATGAGAGTTTTATTCAGTCGTCACTCAAACCAGGTTAGTTCAGTCAGGGTCAGCCTAAGACAGGGACTGAATGCCGGGAACATGTGCTGCGCTCCTCCAACTGCCTGCAGCCATGCTCTACTGCGAGACAGATGGCTACTGTTTGTGTGAGAAGGCGGCAGAGAAACAGTGGCCAAGTGTGCACAAAGAAGCAGCTTAAGAGGAATCAAGTGGGACTCTGAGGAGAAGCCTATTTTTAATTTGTGCTTGATCATGTTTGCCTTTTTATCCTAGGTGTCCAAGGTGCAGATTTCAGTTCAAGCAAAGGTAACAGTGGAGTGTCAAAGAGAGAAAGATGTCTGTGTGTTTGTTATATGAGCTGTGGTCGCTTTTCCTTCTTGAATCCAGGTGCTCTCTGTTCTCGAGGCTGTAGAGTACAACAACACACACACTCACATACGCACACATACAGCAAACTGCTGAGTTCAGCACTATCTCTCCTTGTTTCTGATTATAGGTAGAAGGATCTCACATTGTTACATACTCCTCCTTTTATCAGTTTAACCCTCTCATGCCTCAAACCCTCAGTTAAACTCTACTTATGTATTCTTATTGTCTTATCAGTTCACCTTTCCAAACAGGAAGAGGAAGATGTCCTTTGACACTAAAGGTAAAAAATAACAGGCAGGCTCCCCCTGAAATCTTCCTCAGTTGGTTGTTCACAGTTGCACATCAAAGCGGGAGACTATTCCTGTCTGACAGGAAGGGGGCGCTCAGGAGACAAGACATGCCTTAAAAAGAACGACACGGTAGTGAAGGACGACGCAGCAGAGTCAGTGCTATGATGACTCTATATATATATATATATATATATACCATGACTACATATTCATAATCTCAACTAAAGAGCAGAGAAGAACGTGCTTGTGGACAGACTATATAATGAAGCAGTTTCATTATGCGCATGAAGATAGTGCTGACGATGCGCTATACAGTCTATGGTCATGCGCTGGCTGCAGGATATAAAGGTCATCACCCCCTCCTACTTGCTGACTTCTCACATCAGCTCACCTCAACCTCACACAGAAAATTGACTAGAGGGCTGGCTGGATAAAAATTCAGAGTAAACATCGGAGTGTAAAATGTGTCTGTTTGCGTTGACACATACAGCTCACCTGTGTGAAAGCACCTTCAGAGAATCTCTTCAGATTCTCTATTGCTGTTTCTAAGTTACCATCGATTTAAATCTCAAACTAACCGGCACTTATTCTAGTCGTTCATTAGACTGCGGAGAAAATACAGCAAACAAGTTTGTTTGTGTTTTCATTTACCCATGTGAACCACAAATCACAGCTCACCAGAATCCATATATTCCCAATTTCTCTTGGCAGACACTTTGAGCCGCGCTGCCAGAATAAGAGCCCTCTGCAGAGCAGGCTTTTACACTAATTAGATAATGCTTCAGGGATAATGATGAGGGGAATTTATTTGACCTTGTTGGTTTTATAAGAACCCCCCTGAGTGCTGCCTTGTCGGGGAGGCCCCCCTCCATTCCCAACTCCTGATGAGTGTGTTGTGACAGTTTAAGTGCTCTCTAATTTGTGTGTGTGTGTGGGCACTGAGTGAGGGTCACAGCAGTCAGCTTCTACGGTTTGTACGAAACAGAGGGAGACAGGAGGCTGCAGAAAACCTGTGACTGTGGTGAACCCCAGAGAGGCAGTTAAAGATTTAACTAGCATCCTCACACTCACTTAACATGTTAAAATACATATCATCTCAGACGTTGTAGGAGTTTAAAAAAAGTTAAACGACACCACAGTCCTGTTGTTGGTCGACTGTGAGAGCGCATGGAAGCCTGCTGTTTGGGAGTGGACTCAAATGTGACCGTTTTCGTTTTGGAGAAACTTGAGTCAGACATAAAGTTTCTGTTCTCATGCTAAACTGCATCTAAAAAACTACAAATAGAAAAACAGTAAAGACAGAAAAAGGGAAAATAGCAACACCCACTCCTTAAGACAATTAAAGGAACGAAGGCCATATAAATGATTTATTTTGTATCAGTTTGTACCTGAGATGATTTCCTGTCTGAATAAATGTATTTCTAAAAGTCCAATAACAGATCAAGGCAGCACGACACTATATACAGTGCCCACCATAACAACCACACACAGCTCACGATCTCATATTCACACTGTTTAGCATACACATAACCACAATGTTCATCCCCTCGTTGGCTGTCCACGCTGAGCGCTCGCAGCGTCAGCTCTGCTACTGTTGCCAGGCGAAAAAAAGTGAACGTGGAGGCGGAACGGTGAATTAAGTCTGTACCTCCCAGACAATGTCACACTCACTACTCAGGTCTGACTGCAGCACCTCTGACTGTCCTGTCAAATTGTCCTGAAAGCTTTTATGGGTTGCAGAGAAAGAGATATCAGATGGATGGGAAGGAAGGAGGAGTATTTTTTCTAGCCCACATGTTCTGAATCTGAGCTTTCATAACAGATTAAGGCAGACTTTACTTCTTAGAGGGAGCTGAAATGGATGTGTATGCCTGTGCTGCTTTTCAGTTGTTTTAGGAGAGTTTTCAGCTCCTCCCGGGATGTGGTCTTGTGGGCAGACTGGGCACCATGCCCCCTGTGGAGTACAGGGGTCGGAGTACATATAATATATAGATACTGTAGATGCACGTGTTTGTTATCTAGCCGGTCGTATAATTCCTGGTTCACTTCTGTTTGAATTGGATGTGTCACATCTTCTCAACTCAACCGGTCTCGAAAAATGAAGCCAATTCGGAAGTACAAAAAACTGCAGTTCCTCGAGGTTTCGCTTGAGGCTGGCTGCAGAAGCGCCGGAAGTGCCATAAGCCCCCAGCCAACGCATCGGAAGGAAAACGGTTATGCCCATATAAGGGTTGTGGCAGATTTGATTGACAGCTCTGCGCGCTGCATCTGTCTGTCAGTTCAGGAGCAGGTCAGGAAAAAATAAAAAGTTGTGTAAAAGTAGACTTCCTTCCCTTAGCTATTGAGTTGAGCATTAATGCACATTTTAGTCTTGTCATTTCAAATCTAAAATGTATACACATAAGTAGAGACAAAGGAGTGCATAGAAATATTTATTTAATCTGAAAACCCAACTTCAAAAAGCTTATTTTTACAGCAGAGATTACCATGTTTACAGCTTGGTACAAAAAACCAAATACCGTAGGTGTGATTAGCTCATGTCTCGAGCGACACACACTGTACGGGGGGGTGAATGTCTTGATGACTCATCTGTTTTGATTTGATGAAGGATGAGAGTTATTCACAATAAGGCCTGTAACTGACCAGCTTGGCGGCGGGCTCGATGTAACAGTTTGTCAGGATGCTTAAAACCCGCCTCAGCTCTCAGCCTGTGGGTGACATCACTCAGGCCATCCGGGGGAGACCTCCCTCGCAGCGAGTTTTTGAAGAATAGAAGCAACCGAAGTCCACCCCAGAAGAACCAACCAATGCAGATGTTGTTGAGGCTCAGGTTTCTTCCTCTGTCTCTGCAGCTCTCTGGGCACCTCGACGGACAAGTCCCCAATAATCCACACTGTGTCTATAGGAGAAATACAAAGGTGTTCAATTAATGCCTCAGACAAGACAAAATGTACAGTTAACTACATGTGACAGCTCAGGGTGTTTTTTTGTTATTAGCCACATCTGCAGGAATAATATTGAACAAGGTAGCTGCAACTCATAATAATAGATGCCAGTCTTAAATACTATTTTTTTTCTAATACTTACAGTTTTTGGTGTGAAGCTGACACTGTCCACAGACTCCATGACTTCACGGGGTTCAATAGAAAACAAATATCTTACACTAAATCATTATTTTCAATTGTCATGTTCACCCACATCGCTGTTGACATCAGTAAATATAAGACACAAACATTCCTCTTTTTGTCAGAACAGTAACAACCACGAACTGTATGCATTTTGATATTTATTTCTTCTGGATGTCTCTCATATTTATTTACAGTCTATGGTCTAACAGTAGTTTTATCAACAACAACGAAATGAAAAAAGATGCCAAAGCTCTGTCTGTTATCGTTTTAAAACAGACTTCTTATCCTTAAACATATAATTACACCCAAGTAATGATTTGTAACACAATGTTAGAATTTAAATGTAAAGATTTGCCTCAAAATGATTCTTACATTTTATGATAAAACTTTGCTAACCCTGACAAAGTCTACTAACTGCGCTGACAAATAACTAATAACCATAATTGTATATTTAAAAAAGTGTAGTTTTAAGACTTTAATTAAATATTTGTGTTGAATATAATTTGTTTTAAATGTGTTGTAGAAAAGTTAAATGTTAACTTGCTGTTTATAGAGTTTTCTCAGGACGAGCAGGAATAGTTGATGATAGCAGCTGTAGCCGTTTAGCTATGCTGTCAAGTGGACTGCTAACGTCGAACTGAATGGGCGGAGTTAAGTCCCGCCTTAGTACTGTTGCTAGGTTGAGCCGAAGTTAGGTTGAGACTGCAAATCCAATATGGATGTGGCCGTCGATTGGACTCATTTGCTGCCTACGTAACAGACGGGTCAGGGTTTGTCCAGTAATATTTACAGTCCATGTGAGGTACACAATAATCTGTTTGGTGTTTAGACTGGTGATGTCAAACACTCACAGGTAAACAACAACGACAGACTTACTTTTTAAGGGCTGTAAAATCAGTCATGACTCACAGGAAGGGCTCATTAGACAAAAAGAAACACAGCTGAAATGAATTCTGAGAAGAGAAGTGACGTAATTTGTTATGGACGCAATCGTTATCATCATAAACTTTGTTGAAATAAGTTTCCTCCAAATTTGTAATTTAGGTTTCAATTTTTCTTGAATTCTTGTATTTTGCATGGTTAAGCTTGAGTAGGTATGGGCTATGTATGGATGTGAAGCTATACAGCCACCATTCATACAGTTATCTGGCTGTTCAAACACAATGTTAGCCTCTTTCATGTTCTGATATCCACCAGTGATTAGCAAGATCTAATGTGTCAGCCATCATTTAGCATAGCATTCATAGCTGGGTTGACATACTGCACTTGGTGCCACCACGACCCGACCTCGGATAAGTGGAAGAAAATGGATGGATGGATGGACGGGTTCATAGCTTTGATAACTGAGAGCATCTCCTCTAATGCTGCTGGAGAATGCTGACTGCATTTTGTAACTCACCATTCATTAACCAATTAAAAGGAACCATTTTCGATATTGGCAGTCCTTCCTTCTCAGAGGATATACTGTAATGCTACACTACGCTCATCATCACATGTGTCACTACTGTGCAGATGACCCTCACGGGTGTCAATCAGTGGAGATCGGCCACACCCACACAGTCTGAAAGAGTGGGCCAAACAGCAAATGATGCGCTCTTTCAAAGAGGTTGTGTAATAGTGAAACACTTTTTAATTTAATCCTGCTCAGTGTTTGATAAATAATCAAACTGTTATTATGTCATGCCAAAAGTCCAGTTAATTGTCGGTACCTATCTTCTAGTTGGTTTCGATAAAGAATGTTCTTTTGAGAAAGTAACGATTAACAGTAAACTCATAACACAGACCAACCGCTGTATTTCAGGATCTGCTTAATGAGCAAATCATGAACATTTTATAAATAAATTAAGTTACAGAGACCGTAAACTCTTTTTTTTTCTTTGAGCGCATCTGTAACTCCTGTAAGAAGCAGTTAAAGGGTTAATGCCTTTCTTAAAAACCTTCAGAAACACTGACAACCACATTTGTGTTTCTGTAAAAACCATAATGTGGTGTTGGATAACTCGACAGATTAAACCGAGGGAAACCCATCCTCTCACACTTTAAAGACGCAGTTTTTTTTATATGTAAGCCACACAAACAAAAAGTCATGACTCTGTCAGAGTGATGACACTTTATTTCTCTGACTAAGAGGTTGGTCAGAAGAAGTTCTCTCTAAAGAGAAAATCTAGTAAACATGTAGAGAATCATCATGTAGCAAAGCTACATCTGAGCTGAGGGGTCGGTAAGACTGAATGTCAGTTCAGACTTTGATAATGAAAGCCATAATATTTTAAAAAACAGCGGAAGTAGTGGCAGATCTAAGAAGCACAGCTTTTATTTAACTGTGTGTAAGATCTGATGTCACCATGCCTTGATCTATTCAGAGGGAGCCTCGACAAAAAGCGCTTTAAATAAAAATACTCTGTCCATAAAGTTCCATCTCAGAGCTCTGCATCCTGGCAGAGATCCGGTTTGAAGCTATTCCTGGTGCTACTGGTGCTCCCTGGTGTCCTTCTGCCAGTCGAAAGAGTACACAGCAAATTACACATCTGGAAAACTTTAGGCACTTTGATTCAGTATTGCCGTTGTGGTTTTATATGGTGACCATAATGCCAGTAGAGCAACCCCCTTAACTGCTTTACCATGGCAACAGTTAGGGTGGAGATTAGAAATATGTCATTATCGTGTGTCATGTTGGTTGGAAGAAAGGACCAAATGTAATTCTCTGAAACGGTCAGATTCCAAAAGTTGTGCATAACGTTGATGACTTGTTGAGGATTTAATTATCTTCTTGTATGATGCATGCCTGGGATGGAAGATTCTTACACTTTCTTTGTGTTTCTCCTCACACTGTCTTCTCTTTGACTTTGTCGAGGAGTGTTGTTGTCCAACCATGAATATTGCAGATGCTTTAATTTAAAACTCAGTTTGAGTAGCTTGTGGGCTGAGGCCTCACACTGTGAGCTATGGAGAACTTAACTTGTTGTACAGCCCCATCCACTCCTCTCACACTGCAACAGAAACACAGATTTTGGCTTTAGATACCGACTCATAGCCTTTGTTAAGGCCCAAATCCCTCTGGCTGCAGCGCAGATCCTGGGTGTTCAGTAGGTAGCTTTGCTGATCAACACATGCACTGCCAGCTGACCTTGGCTTTGTATCGATCGGGTCAGGTTTTAAACAAGCCGCATGAGATTTTTTTTTATTGGTTTTTGCTTCTATGCTGGGACGGATATTGACAAACTAAATATTAGGGCAGTGTGCTGTTTCTGTTACGAGCTATAGGGTTTGTTGGATACGAGCCGTGGAGATGTTCTGTCGAGCACATCCTCTGCCCCTGACAATCTATTTTTATGTGCCAACTGTGTGCTGACAATATATACCACTGAATATGTACCAGCTGATCAGATGACAGTGTTGTTTTTATTGGTTGTTAACTTCAGAGTTGCAGCATTTAACATATTATCGTTAAAGCTAATCAAAGCACCAAAGACTGTATACACTTCAAGCATGCATAGACCCGGTAATAAACAAACCCACAAGCCTTTACAGTTGTGAAAGTCCACCTGTTCCTCTACCTGTATCAGGAGTGCTCCTCAGGCACCTCCCTCTACTGACCCCCATCTGAATGTGAGATAAATGGATTAGATCCTGATGCTGACCAGGCTGCGTGGTTCTCCTGGTGCCCAATCCTCTTAATAGACAGCCACCAGCTGACGCACGTCAGGACCAGGGTTTCCCTCAGCTACTCGTATAGGTCTTTGGCTTAGTATGCCACCAGGTGATTAACCTCTCATGTTTGGTTGTTTGTACTCTGACATCATGGAGCATGTCAACAATCTGTCCAGTTCAAGTCTGAAGTTAGAAATGTTTAAGAAACACTCTGAAAAACACGTTTAGGACTCCATGTATCGGTATCAATGAAGTGAAATTAATGATGAATCTTTTCCTTTGTCTTCAAAGCTGTCTGAATTTAAAGGAGCAATCTGTAACTCTGACACGTAGAGTTTAAAAATACGTACTGCAGTCAAAATACTCCCCCCGCCCCCTCCTCTCTAGAGTCGATGCTCACTCAGGTTGCCATGTGGTGGACACTGAAGCTTCAGTGTTTAGCCAGCTCTGCATCGGTCTGTAAACCTTTCTGCGTTCTAACCTCTCTCCATTTTTCAAAAGCATCTCCAATATTTATCCTAGTTTGAGCACGTTTCTGCTCGTGGAGCTTATTAGAAACATGCAGAGGCTTTTTAGGTCGGGTACAATCACTTCTATCTGAACCAGTTCTCTTGCCCGCTTCCATCACTGCAACACTTGTTGGCTTGACCTGATAACTGCTCTCATATCTGGCAATACGAGGGGCGTCCAAAACGGCCGTGTGGGGGTGCCTTAAAACCACCTACCTTCTCTGGTCCAAACAAATCCAGATCATTCAGGACCAGAATCTAAAGTTAGAAGGAGGACATACTGGCTGCTGCATTGTTGTCAGAGAAGCCAGCACTTCAACACAGCATGTTTCCTTAATGTGTGATCTTATAGGAAGGTCACTTTATCATGTTTCAAAACCAACCAAAACTTAATGGTTACAACACCTTGAGCATTTGTTACACATCACTCATTTTTAAGTGTGGGCTGTTGCCTCCTAGTGAGTAGAGAAGGTACTGCACGCAGACTGCAAGATGTCATTTATCATAAGTAAATAAACACTTGTGTTTTTAACCCGAATGTACCCTACATTTATAAATATTTCAGGAATCAGGTACACCCAGGAAGCTGCTTCTGTTTGAATTAATTAACAGTAAAATGATGAAATAGATTATTTGCAAAGAGTATTAATGTTTCAAATATTCATCCCTGGTCCTGCTGTATGTAATCTGATGTGTATTATTTAGTGTAAACTAGCAGAGCCAGAAGTCTCATGACTGTAGACCTCATTATCCAGAGTTTGAGGATGCACATTTCAAAGCGGCTGTATTCCTCTCGTGGCTGTGTGAGAATGAATATTTGGACACAGAGCTATTTATGGAACGCGCATGTGGGAAGGGAGATGCTGCCATGTGTGCGCCTGTCGGATTAAAACATAACATCAGTGCGCCTGGGTTGTTAGCGTGCGTTTTTTTCCATAATAACAACCACAGAGGGTTCAAGCTTCAGAGACTCACTGAAATACTCCTTCTGGTGTGCAGTCATCTGTGCAACCAGACAGACGTTCTTCCTTGTGTGTGTGGTCAACATGAAGCGTGTATGAAGCCTGTTTAGTCACACCGACAGTTCTTGTGGGCGAGAGATCCAAAGGAGTTTGAGTTTTATTTTTTTTCCACTTCATGCTGTTGATTCATTTTCCTGTCTGAGTCATCGAACACAGACTTTGATACACAGATAGCGCCATCAAGAGGCTGTACAAAAAAATACAAGACAATCAAACTCACTATGCCCTGGAATGTCATTTGATGATGCTTGTCATCAAAAGTTACTGAGTTACTGCATGAATCAAAGTTACTTAGTTCAACACATTATGTTCCCCACATCCTGACTGCATGAGCTCCGGGTGCAGCGGCTCCTTCAGTCACAGATATTCTGATTAAAGCTCCTCTCTGCTGCAGCTCCAGCCCTCTCTGGCATGGCTTCAACTAACCTCAGTATGAAGCAGCTGAAGAAATGTCCAACCTCGTCTCTTAAGCATGACATGTGATCTCCTAACTTCTGACTCTTTCTGATTTATAATGTTCTCCTGTGTGCCCGGCTCATGACAGTTGACCAATCTGCTGCTGCATGATGTTGGACTATACTGATGTGACGTCATTATTTTTCTTTACATAGATGTGAATGACTGTGCCGTCCAGCCATGCCAGAACGGTGGTACCTGCAGGGACCTGGAGGGAGATTTTAAATGCCACTGCCCGTCCCCTTATGTGGGAAAAAACTGCCAACTGCGTAAGTGTGACCAGCTCACTCTCAACTCATTTCACACGTTCACTCTGGATTGTTTACGGTCATTCAGGTCCTGATGTTTCCAGACTTGCCTTGTGCTTTGGTCTGTGGAGAGCTTGTATGTGGAAGGGGAGGACTCCTCAGTAATGGTGATTGTTCCTGGGTTTATATCTCTGCAACATGGATCAGAATGTTTCCCCAATACAAACACAATATTTGAAAACATAATACAGACAACTGAGGCAAGCAGTGAAGACTATACAGTCTGTTGACAACGACCGCTGTATGACCGACACTGCTCCATTTCTTTTTACTCCATGTTTGAGATTGTTTATTTCCCGATCACACACAGAGCAAAGACGATGTGGGTGTAAGACACGATCCGTAGGCGGTTAAACTACAGGGAATATTATACATTTGGAAAAGAGCGCAGGTGAAGTTGAAAGATTTTCAACTCAAGTGCTCAGAGTGGCCGGGGGAAGAAGACCCTGGGCGCTGCGCTTTTTCTCCAGGTGGCCGCCTGCTGCTGAGAACAGTCTCTACTCATGGAAAACTATTGGGGGGGAAAACGCTAGGTGGACACGGGGCCTTAATGTCTTTTTCTTCCTGCGTCACACAGCTCAGTTAAAGCATCAAGTAAAAGAGTTATTTGTATCAGACTTCAAAACTTCTCGTTCTGTTTCTTGTGGCATCAGTCCTCTTATTGTGCACTCTCCATTCTCCTTTTACACCCTAACAATATGAGTGTGTAGATTCTTTGACCCAAGCAGGGTTTTGAGGGGTTCTTGTGTGCACACATTTCATTAGAGCCCAAGTGGGATATCTTACACTGACGTCAGACCTCTCACCTCTTCTCTACAGGCTGTATTTCTTTGCTCGGCATGGAGGGAGGGGGCATCGCTGAGTCTCAGATCTCAGCCTCATCGGTTCGTTACACCATGTTGGGCATACAGCGATGGGGACCTGAGCTCTCCCGCCTTAACAACAAGGGACTGGTTAACGCCTGGAGCCCTGCTGCACATGACAAGAACCCATGGATACAGGTGAGGTCAACAAGTGACACAAATGAAAAAATAAAAAGATTATGTTAATTTAATCAGTACACTATTTGTATTCTCTGATTACCTATCTACATTGATCTCATCCGCTTTTCATGCTTGTAGATCAACATGCAAAGAAAGATGCGATTTACAGGCATGGTGACGCAGGGGGCCAGTCGCATTGGAACAGCAGAGTTCATCAAGGCCTTCAAGGTGGCCTCCAGCCTGGACGGAAAGACTTACACGGTGTACAGGACAGAGGGAGAGAAGAAGGACCGTGTAAGGAGACACAACACTAACCAATCAACTACAGCATATTCCTCATGTCTGTTTTAAACTGATTCAAATGTGTCAAAGTCAATACACTCAACACATGACAAGATAGTAATGAACCACTAGAGGGAGCAATGACAAATATAAAACTTGTACAGGACATACAGGAGAGGTCTGACACCATCTTACCATCATTTTACTTATACACAGTGAAACAGAGAAAGAAGTTACTTTTTCAAAGTTTCCTGACTACTCCTTTCTTTAACAGGTTTTTGTTGGAAACGTGGACAACGACAGCACCAAGACAAACCTGTTCGATCCTCCCATCATCGCTCAGTACATCCGCATCATCCCTGTGGTGTGTCGTAAAGCCTGCACAATGCGCATGGAGCTGGTGGGCTGCGAGCTCAACGGTAAACTCAAAACACAAACACATCAAACATGCATCCACTGCGCGTTCAGTACACCAATGTTTCTGAACTCCAGCATGTCATTCCTATCCAAAAGTCTGTTTTTTCCAGCAGTGTTGAAGTTGTACGTTTTTTTTGTACGGTGTCGCTCAGTGACCGATCATGTTTCAAAAGACGTTACTCAGATCATTGCTGCTCTTTGAAACTATGAACACAGATGCACATTTATCAAAACCAAATGATGTTCAAACACTTGTGTAATATTGGCAGGCGTATCGCAGATTAATG
Source organism: Labrus bergylta (assembly GCF_963930695.1). Classification (NCBI taxonomy): domain Eukaryota; kingdom Metazoa; phylum Chordata; class Actinopteri; order Labriformes; family Labridae; genus Labrus; species Labrus bergylta. The sequence continues at coordinate 15,761,712 of NC_089201.1, read as the reverse complement.
ATAACGATTCAGCGCTTTTTAAACAGCTTAAAACAATTAACTCAAAGTCATCATCTCAAAGCTGCCGCCCCTAGCTGGCAGAAGTTAGACATCATTATTTTGTATTGCAGTCAGTTTCTGTTTATATTGTCCCTTTGATGTAAAGCCAGCGTGGTGATTTGGTATCAGTTGCCTCATTTCACTGTTGAATGTTCAGTTCTCGATTTCTCTCGTCTATCAGATCGCTGCTCTGTTCTTCTCCCATCGGCTGTGCCTCTCAGTTTCTGCATGTTTGCTTCATTTGTTGCATGTTTTTTTTTTTTTGGGCCTCTTCTAGATCACACGCAGAATGAACAAGTCCTGGCCCTTTTTTTTTTTAACACATATTCACATTTTCAATGTTTGCTTTGATGCAGGATACTCATTACAGTGACTGTGAACACAGTTTGTTTCCTGATGCTCATTGGCCCGTGTTTTAATTGATTCCACTTCATCAAGCAAATGAACTGAAGTGTAAAATGATGTTGTAAGAATGAGACAGGATGTTGCATAAGGAGCCACATGATGCTGGACGGCATCTTTTGAAGATAAAGCCATGACAGTATTTCCTGCATCTCTCCGCCTTTGTTCTTCTTCCCTGCATGGCCAGCTGCTTCACTAAACCACACACATTGAAAAAAGTTTATTACAGACTCAATGGGCAAGTTTGTCTCTACTTCAGTGTTTACTTTCTGCCCGTTGACATAAACATGAGATATAAGACAAAGTGAGAGAATACTGAAACTCTGCGGAGGAGCGCTGTATGACTTCATGTTGTTGCTCTGATCAACTTGGTAAAAAGTAACATTTCAAAGCACAGTAAGAAGGGCTTAAAGAGCCTAAAGCGCCTCATTCATCGTTTCACTTGAATGCCAGATCCGTTTCCTCGTCACCTGCCGCTCTCGTCCTCCTCATTGTCTTTGTTTGCTGCTTCACATCACCGGCTGACCTTGGCTGCTTCCCGTCTGTCCCCCTGTCTATCATACTTTTTTCTTTTCTCCCTGCCTGATCTCACCTCTACAGTGTATTCAAACACTGCAGGTTGTTCAGAGCCAATGGGCATGAAATCCCGGCTGGTGACTAATCGCCAGATCACGGCCTCCAGCACCTTCCGCACCTGGGGCATAGAGTCCTTCACATGGCACCCTCACTACGCCCGCCTGGACAAACAGGGCAAGACCAACGCCTGGACCGCCGCCTCCAACAACCGATCTGAGTGGCTGCAGGTGAATACGACAGAGAAGCAGATTTTTGACCTTCAATTTGCTGATCTTTGTTAACACGTTTTTTTTTTGTGTCCTTAGGTGGACCTGGAGTCTCCCAAGAAGATTACAGGAATCATCACACAGGGGGCCAAAGACTTTGGCTCCATCCAGTTCGTCACAGCCTTCAAAGTGGCTTACAGTGATGACGGAAAGTCCTGGACCATGGTGAAGGATGAGACCACAAAGACAGACAGGGTCAGTCAAAGTGTGTTGAAAACATGAGCACAAATCTGAGTGAGATCAAACTGAATTAAAAGCAAATTAACAGAAGAAGGGAATGAACAGAAAAAATACAAGAAAAACTTTATTGTCATTATACAATTGTACAAAGTTAGAAATGCTTTACCTTGATATGCACAAACATACAGGCAACCACAGCGTAAAACAACCAACAACCTGCATTCAAGTAAGAGCTGCAGTGTTTTACTGCAGATAATGTATATTGTAGAGCCTGACTGATTAATTGGATGGCCGAACATTTCGGCCCATGTTAGCTTATCCAGTGACTATCAGTATCGGCTAATTTTATCGCAGATATGGGCCGATATTACTCGATTTATTCACCAGTCAGATAGAATTTAGTTTGACTTGTATTGTATTACACTAGCAGTTCTCTTTCACCAGCAGAGGGCGCTATATGGATTACAACAAACATCATCACTTTCCAGAGTCAAGCTGTGATGCACGTAAATGCTCAGTTACTTTCCATTTGAGTGACCATCTTGTCTTCATTATCAATCTGTTATGTTATACATGCATATTGCAGAGTGGGGAGTTATATTGCTGATTGCACAAGAGAGTGGAGGGAGCTTCAGTTCATACTAATATGAGAATATTACGAGGGGGTGTAAAATACAAATGAGACAATAAACATAAAAACATCCGCAGGAAAATATATTAAACGTTATGAATATAAACTCCTGAAGGCTTCGCTCATTTACAAACTTCAACATTAAGGAGTTTTCAGAGTGCTCTTAAAGGAAACTGTAAAAATAAGTTGCATACTCATCTACACACCTGGATCAGATTAACATGACAACCCGGTTTGATTTGCGTTCAGGGTTTACTCTTTCATGATAAATCCAAACAGACACTCACCTGCCAGATGTGCACATCTAGAACAGCCAAATAAAATCATCAATCAAGGATGTGGGCGGTTGACAGTTCTCTCTGACTTAATCGATTAAACATGACGGATCAGAATTTGTCTTTCTTGACTTGTTTTCAGGCTGAACTTATTCATGAATGTTTTGTTCCTGGTTTATCCTCAATGCCTCACAGTGTCAGTGTGTTCATATTCAGCTAATAACTAATAGAAAGGAAGCAGTTTGTTGCTGTACAAGTTTGTTTGTATGGCAGGGACAGCAGTTCTTTTGAGATTATTTAATTTTAAAGCAAAATGTTTAAATTATCAAATTAAATAATTGAAGTCTAACAGAAGTATGGGGGGAAGTTAAAAAAGCAGTCCTCCAAAGTAAAATTTTTCACTTGGAAAGCTCACAAAACGTTAATGAAAAAAACGACCAGGTGTTCTTGGTGGTGAAGTCCAGGTAAATGCTTGGTGATCTTAAGGATAAAAAAGGAGGGAAGCCACAGGGTTAAATTCAGCCACATGACTAAACCGACTTTTATTTCATCATGGTTTTAACATCAATTCCTTCCATAGTGTCTCAGCAGATGTTATCAGTGTTTTAATGATCGTCATCTGTCCTCCAATCAGATTTTCCCGGGAAACAGCGACAACAACGTGCACAAAAAGAACATCTTCGAGCCGTCGTTCTACGGCCGATACGTCCGCATCCTGCCCTGGGAATGGCACGAGCGCATCACCCTGCGGATGGAGCTTCTGGGCTGCGACGAGTAGCACCACCCTGAACCCAAATCCCCTTCCCCCACCTCCCCCTTTTCTCTACTCCCCCCCCCCCCCCCCCTCGTCCCACCTTCCCTCTCTCCCTTCTCCCCTCGTGAGCCACACCTGCAC